>NW_003314274.1:1110766-1127666 GCF_000143415.4 Selaginella moellendorffii
CAGTTGACCGGCTCATGACAGAGTATTCTGATCTCTTTGACTATGACCTATCGTCTAGAGCCAAGATTGCTACATGTCATCCGATTCCAACTGGAGATGCTTGTCAATTCAAAGTTCATGTTCATCGTCGGTCACCAAAGGAGATCAAGATTTTACGTGCAAATGTCAAGGAGATGTTAGAGAAGGGTGTTATTCAGAAGTCGTGAAGTCCTTGGGCATGTGAACCTCATCTTGTGACGAAGCCTGATGGGAATATTCGTTTCTGCATTGACTATCGTCCGTTAAACAACATAACGATCCCGGATGTGTACCCTCTTCCTCACACTGTTGATCTCTTAGATCATCTGGGGTGAAGTCGTTGGTTCACCAAGCTAGATCTTGCTTCTGGGTACTGGCAAGTACCGATGGCCGAAGAAGATATTCCTAAGACTACTTTTCGTACACCATTTGGTTTGTATGAGTTCTTGGTGATGCCATTTGGTTTGAACAATGCTCCAGCAACTTTTCAATGGATGATGGACAAAGTTCTTTGCAATATGCCGGAGGTGACTGCTAACTTCATTGATGATGTCTTGATCCACTCGGAGGGGATGTGGGAGGAGCATGTTCGTGATGTTTGTAAAGTGTTGAATCGGTTATGCGATGTTGGTTTAAAGCTGAAGCGGTCGAAGTGCGTGTTTAGATCCAAGGACACAACTTATCTTGGGTACCGTATTTCTTGTGATGGTTTGCAAGTTGATCCTGACAAACTTATGGCTGTTCTAAATTTCCCTACTCCAAAGTGTGTGAATGATGTGCAGCACTTCTTGGGCAAGGTGCAGTATCTCGGGCATTTTGTGGATCATCTTTCTGATCACACCGCACCATTGCGAGCGTTGCTGAAGTCATCAACATCATCTTTCATCTGGTCTCCGGATTGTGAGGGGGCGTTCGGGGATCTCAAAAAGTTATTGACAACTCCTCCAGTTTTGGCATATCCTGACTACACTCGACTTTTTATTTTGCGCATGGATGCTTCTGACATTGGTCTTGGAGGTGTGTTAATGCAAGAGAGCTCGAGTGTGCCTAGTCAGCGCCATCCCATTGCATATATAAGCCATACATTACAACCAGCGGAGATGAACTACTCCACGACAGAGAAGGAGTGTTTAGCAGCAGTTTGGGGTTTCGAGAAACTTCATGCATATCTACATGGTTCTCGGACGTTACTTGAAGGTGACCATGCTGCTGTTACTTCATTATTAAAGCAGAAGAACCTGGTTGGTCGTACTGCTCGGTGGGTTTTGAAGCTTTAGATATATGATTTTGATGTTGTTCACCTCCTAGGGAGTTCTATGGCTGATGTTGATGCCCTTTCTCGAGCTCCTCTTCCTTCTCCATTCTCTTCTCATGTTTCTAACGAGCTTGTCGTTCTAGCATCTGTGGATTTTCTAGATGAGGATTCTGTGCCGTCGGCAGTTGCTGTACTTGACGTTCAGTGTCCACAAGGTACAGAGCAAGATCTACCTTCGCTTGATGAGGTTCACGAGGCTCAAAAGATTGAGCCACAGATTTGGAGGCTTCGAGATGGGTTTGAGAATCCTGCATCACTTGCTGATGACTTGCCTTTCCGGTATTTACATTCTCAATATCGTCTTGAATGTGGCCTTCTTTATTTTGTGGGGACAGATCCTGATAATCATTTACGGCTGGTGGTGCCTTCTATCTTTATTCCGCGGTTTCTCCATGCCTACCATGATTCTCCTGTTCTAGGTGGGCATATGGGACATCGTTATGTAATCAAGAAGCTACGTAGGTCTTTCTATTGGCCGGAGATGCGATGTGATATTATCCGGTATGTGCGTAGCTGCGTTTGGTGCCAAGCTCATAATACTCCCCTTCGGGCTACGGAAGGACGGTTGGAGTCAATTGCAGTTTCCCGTCCGTTTGAGTTGGTGGCGTTTGATCTTATGGGACTGTTTCCACGGTCAACTATTGGCAATGAGTATGTTATTATTGCTTCTGATTATTTGACTCGTTGGGTGGAAGTTGGTGCTCTTGCTAGCACCTCTACAATTGCTGTTGGATACTTCCTCCTTAATCGAGTGGTGTTCCAGCATTCTTGTCCAGAGCGGATTTTTTCGGATAATGGTCCCACATTTATGGCTGAGGCACTTCATGTTTTGACATCTCGGCTAGGGATACGCCACACTTTCACTAGTGCTATCATCCATAATCAGACAGTCTGGTGGAATGGCTCGTTCGGACATTCAAGGGGATGATTGCGAAGTATGTGAACTTTCAGCATTTGGATTGGGATGGTTATTTGCCATCTCTTCGGTATGCATATGTCACTGGGGTGTAGAGTTCTATTGGTGCTTCACCATATAAACTCCTATATGGTCATGATCCAATATTACCAACGGAGCTGGGTTTACCTTCGCGATTGCCACGAGCTGCGGATGCTAAGTCATGGGATCAATATTTGACAAGCATTCTTCCACTTGTCCGAGCAGAGTCTGCCGAACACTTAGGCCGCGTATAAGTGGGACAACAATGGCGCTACAACTCCCATCATCGTCCACCGGCGGAGTACAAAATGGATGATTTGGTGTTAGTCTGTTTTCCCCATCTTACGGTACGTGGTTTATCTAAGGGGCTCCTTGCACAGTGGAAAGGACCGTATCGAGTGTTGTGGCAAGTTGGACCACAAGTTTATGAGGTTCGGCATGATATCCAGCAGGCCGATCCTCCAGAGATTGTGCATGTACAGCGGTTGAAACGCTTCATACAAAGGGATCAGGAGCAGTTAATACCATCTACAAATCCGCCGATGCTTCCTCCTCCTCCAGATCCCGGCCCGTCTACAAGAGAACCCTGATGGTCTTCCATTATTCTGAGAGGAGGGGATGATGTGAGGGCCAAGTGTATGGCTACGATGCCGTATACTAATATTAGCATAGTGGGATTTTGGTAGCCGTTAGATTGGTTTCAATCCGGACCACTCGCTCGTATATATAAGCTAGGGTTTTTAGGCTAATTGATATGCATATTTCTGTATTCCCTTTCCATATTCCAAGCACTCATATATATATATATATATATATATATATATATATATATATATATATATATATATATATATATATATACATACATAGATATAAAAGATGAAAAAGTGATGATTATAAGTTAGGTGGAACATTTAAAGATCCTACTAAGCAATTATAAATTGCTATAAGAACTTAAACTCCCACATAATCACCAATATAGTTACTAACAATTATGATAGAAATAAAATCTAAAGTTATAGTATAAATATCAATTGACTATAAACTCTTGATGACCCAATTAGAATTACATATGTAACTACTAAATGCTTAAACCAAATCTGAACCAAAGTAAAGGACTTTTAGAGCTGTTAAAGTCTACAAAACACCACTGTAACAAATAATTTACCCACTAACCATCTATTAAGACCATTGTTAATTCAAACTCATGACCATTAACAAAATTTATCTATATATCTTCCATTTGGTTAAGATTTGAGCTTTGTGTTAATTTGAAATTCTAACTTTTGTTCTCATCTAGCACAATACATGGGCACTTCATTCATCTTACATATCAATTCTGTCCCCTTCTTGAAGGAAAAAAGTTTTGAAACACATTACAATTATCCTCATTTTGCTATTTATATTTAGCCTCACTTTACTATTGTATTCATTTAACCTTATTAAGTTGAGGTTAAATGTTTTATTTAAACTCATTATGTTCAACCTTACTTTACAATCTATGTTATTTATTCTCATTCCACTACCATATCCACTCATCTTTACTTTATTGTTAGGGCTAAATTTCTATCCATCCATCCCCTTTATGCCCTCTTTCGAAAAAAGTTTAAGAGTAAAAAAAAAAAGTGGATAAAGAAAAAAAAAGAAAAAGTGAATAAAGAAGGATTAAAAAAGGAATTTTCAATAACTGTAAAAATGGATATAGAGAAGTAAAAAGAAGATATATATTTAAAGCTTAGATAATAATGGATATGTTATTATAAAATACTCTAGCTACCATAAGATAAATAAGACATTCACAACACTCAACTTTCTCAACATATAACTTAACACTTCATACAAGAAAATATATAGAAAAATTCATACTTTCAAAAGAACATAAACTCCACAACAACAATAGTAAAATAAAGTCTTTTAACAGCATTTACAATAAAAAATGCCCACTTAACCCAAAACTTTAGCAGAAATGATTTAACCCTTAGAACAAAGGATATTCAATATCAAAATTAATCAAATACTCCACAACAAAATAAAAATAAAATTCTCAACTTCACATATGTTCAATATCTGAATTATTATGAGGAGGATAAAAACACTCAACTCAAATACTGAATTGAGAATGAGAATTATAAAAGTTACAATAATCAATGTGTTAGAAGAAGGAAATGTTGTAGATAAAGAAGAATACAAAGAATATAAGAAGGTGGGGAAATAACAAAAAGTTTGGAAAAAGCAAAGGTAAAAAGAAAAGATCAAATGATAATTTAAAAGATTGACATATATTTTGCAAAATATTTAACTTATCTTCAAATATATCTCTATAATAATCAATCTCCTTGTCACAATTCAAAATTCACTCAATTTTTTACACATTATTTTCTCATAAACTCAACCTTTTGAACATTCTCCAAAAACTAAATTGCATCATTTATAACTCTCCAATTAATAGTAAAGTCATATTTCGACATGGCAAGACAATAAAAATAGAACACACTATATAACCATATTTTATGGTAATCATGCCTCACCAAAATCTTAATCTAACAAAGCAGCATTAATAGCCTCAAATGATAAACTCCTTAATTAATGACAGTGTCACATGACAAAAGAGGAGAATGCAATGGAGATTGAGAATGAAAAATAAATTTATAGCTATAGTTTTTCTATAATATATTAGTATTATATTTATAATTAAAGATTTTATCAATTGAATAACATTGCTAATATGTAATAAATTATTATAATATTTATATTTTAATATTAATTTTTTATTTACTATAAAAAACTTGTCATTAAGAGAAGAGAAAATGACAAGATTACTAATAAAAACTTTTATCTAATTTGAGTATGGATATATGTTATTGTATAATAAGTTTTAAGTTTAAATATCATGAGTAGAAGCTTAGGATTCGATTCCTACCATGGCTAATAGTGGCTCCTCAATAAAAACAGAGGCATAGTAAATACATAATATCATGCTTCTTTATGATGCTAAGCATAGAGAATGAACTTAAGTATTAATAAGAAGACTAAGTTGGCTAGAACTATTAACAACATCGCAATGAGTAATATAAATAGCAACAAAATCAATTATAAGACTAGGTGCTAGAGGAAATAAATATAACTAATGAGAATTAAGATCATAATTGAAAAATGGAAAGTGATATGTTAGAAATTATTATAAGCAAACTCAGTAAATGAAGGAGATCAAATCAATCACCTTATTGATAGAAATTAAAACATAAAAAATATTACTTAAAATTTTTAGAAATACACTCTGATTAGATGGTGAAAAGTCGATAATTTACTTAGGAGGAAAGAAATAAACATTAAAAAAAGTTGGAAGTAAATTTATAATCAACTTGTCTTGGTTAAAAATTATTTTGTTGATAAATTAAAATCAAACAGAATTCCTAAAGAGAGTGTACATTCAGATGGACTATTAACTTTGAGATCAGACCAAAGTTGTTTCTTTTCTAATGCTGGGGTGTAATTTTATAAAAGATTCACTTCATTTAGGCTTGCAACCCACTATTATTATTTTTAATTTTTTCCTAGAATATGTAAATATATTCAGGCCAAGTCATGTCTGATGTGAAACAATTCTACAGTTATTAGAATACTCAATTGGATTTTAATCTATTCTCTTGCTCCAGGTTAAATGTAAGCACTTATAAGGGAATTGGCTTGTCCGAGTCATGTTTTCTTTTATTCAGCGTGATTCATAGAGTTAATCACTGAAGTCTATTTGAGAATGACTGAGATTTGTGTTTTAGATCACTGTGTATTAAATTAAAATCATAAGACCAGAAACACAGAATATTCTCAAAGCAGCTGACTTCGTCCAGCAAGCTCTACAATTTTCAAAACTCGCTGTTCCAATATAGTTGGCTCACTCGGTTGTCAAATTCTTACAATCCCAGCAACATCCAAGAAACGTACACATTGATAATCGTGTAAATTCTCAGTATATATATCTTCTCTTATCCCCAGCAAAATCATTCATTCATCCATCCTTTTCGAGATCCAAAAGTTTTTGATCAGTGAAAAGATGGCTGTTTCCAAATCTCAAGCTCTTGGGATTGCCTTGCTCGCATTCTTCGTCACTGTGGCAGTTTCATCCGATCCAGATCCACTCCAGGACTTTTGCATTGGAGACCTCACCGCTGTCCCAGGCGTCAATGGGTTCCCATGCACGAACTCCTCGACAGTCACGGTGGACGATTTCATCTACAGCGGCATCGTCAATTCTTCCAACACCACGAACATCAATCGCTCCGGCGCCATCTTTGGGACAGTGCTGAGGTTCCCTGGTCTCAACACTTTGGGTCTCTCCATCGCCAGGCTCGACTTCCTCCCCGAAGGAATCATCCCCCCACACACCCATCCCAGAGCCTCGGAGATGGTCTACGTAGAAGAGGGCAGCGTCTACGCCGCCATCGTCACCGCGGACAATCGCTTGTTTGCTCGTGTCATGAACAGGGGCGAAGTCATGGTGATTCCTCGCGGATTGATCCACTGGCAGATGAATGTTGGGACTGGCAACGCGAAGATCATTGCCACTCTCAACTCCCAGCTGCCTGGAATCCAGTTCATCGCGAGATCCATGTTTGGTTCCCGTCCAGAGGTCCCAGACGAGGTGCTCGAGAAGACCTTCTTCTTGGACGAGGCCGCTATCAATCAAGTCCGATCCAACTTTGTTTGATCTTATCAGTAGCAAAGTTCTTCTTCTTGTATAATCTTATCCATTTGTTCTTTTCAATCGATCATTCTTCGTATAATATCTGTAGAGCAAAAAACATCCAAGGAAACGTTTGCTTGGATAGAAAGAGTGACCTACCCGGAGCTTCCATCCAAGAGCCAAATCGAAAGGCGCCACCTGGCATTACGCCGTGGTATATTCTATCCCAGGAAGGGAGAGTCCTAAAGTGTGTTCTTTGGATCTATTTTGTTCCTCCGCCCTCCCTCCAGCTCGCCGCCGCCGGCAAAAGCGTCGCATCCGCCGGCGCCATCGCCATCGCCATCGCCTGTAGAAGCGCAGGTAAATCTTTCCCTTCTTGATCGATCCGCCTCGATCGAGCCTCGCCGGATTTCGAAAGGTCATTATCTCACGATCTTTGCTCAGAAGCGCAAGATCCGAATGGCGTTCGAGAAGATCAAGGTGGAGAATCCCATCGTGGAGATGGACGGTGAGTGAGGAGATATTTTTGTTCTTTTCCTCTACAGGATCGCTCACATTTCTATACTTTTTCGGTTTCTTCCTTGCAGGAGATGAGATGACCCGGATCATCTGGCAAATGATCAAGGACAAGGTTTTGTCACGCGCTCTTTTTTCCCTTGTCCACATTTTTTTTCTTCTCTTCCATAGATTTTAACTTGGCCCATTCTTGCAGCTCATTTTTCCATTCCTTGATTTGGATATTAAATACTTTGACTTGGGCCTTCCACATCGTGACGAAACTGATGACAAAGTCACAGTTGAGAGTGCCGAAGCGACCCTCAAGTAACATACATATCCTTTTCTTTTTTACTGGAAAAATCTGTTTCTTCCCAATTGTAAAGGTACAATGTTGCGATCAAGTGTGCAACGATCACGCCAGGTACACCGGTGCGTTTGTGCTCGTAGTTTCCTTCTCATGCTTTGCGTATGGATTTTGGCTATCAGACGAAGCTCGAGTCAAGGAATTCGGCCTCAAGGCAATGTGGAAAAGTCCCAATGGGACAATTCGTAACATTTTGAACGGTAAGACACAGACTTTGGTGGATGGCATGTCTTACGTGCAGTGTGACGCGCAGGGACTGTTTTTAGAGAGCCGATTGTCTGCAAGAACGTCCCGAGGCTTGTTCCAGGTGAGTGTTAGCGGCGTTTCCTTTTACTTTTGTTTACTACGACGAACTCCAGGGTGGACGAAACCAATTTGCATTGGAAGGCATGCTTTTGGAGACCAGTATCGTGCCACTGATACAGTTATCAAGGGCTCTGGAAAGCTTAAGCTGGTTTTTGGTAAGAAGAAAACTGGATTTTCTCTTTTTTTTTACCTTTTGTTTACTCTGCTGTGCAGTGCCTGAGAATGGAGAGGCCTCTGAATTCGAGGTTTACGACTTCAAGGGAGATGGAGGAGTCGCTCTTTCTATGTACAACACTGATGAGGTTCGGGTGTCTGTTGCAGTAAGTCTTCTATAACGTTTGAGTTTGTAACAGTCCATTCGTTCCTTTGCACAAGCCTCTATGACTACCGCTCTGGCAAAGAAGTGGCCTCTATACTTGAGCACCAAAAACACGATTTTGAAGAAGTACGATGGCAGGTAAAAGTTTTCAGATGGTAATTCGTGGATACAATCTCTAAGCTACAGAAGTTATCAGGTTTAAGGATATCTTCCAAGAGGTCTACGAGGCGGAGTGGAAGAGCAAGTTTGAGGAAGCTGGCATCTGGTTTGTTTTGAATTTATATGTTTGCGACCTGCTTACGTTTTATCTACAGGTACGAGCATCGCCTGATTGACGATATGGTTGCTTATGCTCTCAAGAGCGATGGTGGATATGTCTGGGCATGCAAAAACTACGATGGTGATGTGCAGAGCGACTTTTTGGCTCAAGGTACATTAATACATTCTCTCTGTCATAGAGACTAAGCATGCCTGTGGCAGGATTTGGTTCCCTTGGATTGATGACTTCTGTGCTGGTGAGCCTATAGTGATGGTTTTTCTTTCTTCTTCCACTAATTTTGCTTTCACAGGTCTGTCCCGATGGAAAGACCATTGAAGCCGAAGCTGCTCACGGGACTGTAACTCGGCACTATAGAGTACACCAGAAAGGCGGTGAAACCAGCACCAATAGCATTGCCTCCATCTTTGCCTGGTCTCGAGGCCTTTCTCACAGGCATGTATTAGTTTCCCTCTCTTTCCTCGTATAATATTTGCTTTGCTAAACAGGGCCTCACTGGATGGCAATGCACGGCTAAGCGACTACGCGGAGAAGCTCGAGGCGGCTTGCGTAGGAATCGTTGAGTCTGGCAAAATGACAAAGGATCTCGCTCTGCTCATCCACGGGCCAAAGTAAGATAGATTTTTCAGCTTTCCTTTGGATTTTTCGCGACTGTTTTGTTGTGCAGGGTGACAAAGAAAGATTATCTTAACACCGAGGAGTTTATCGATGCCGTGGCTGCCGATCTTAAGCTCAGGCTGACAACCGTGCCTTCCAAATTGTAAAGCCGGCTCCCGATTTCTCAGTTAGATATTTTTTCTCTACTTATGGTGGAGGTGCTCGGGTATTTCAACAGACCACTGATTTCTTATCTCTCATTGTCACAGGGAAGCCTGAGCAAACACGGCTGGAAATTCTATTTTTTTTACTATCCATCCGGACAATCTCCCTCAAATAACTTCGTTCTTATATACTTAAAAATAATTATTAACACGGACATTTGTTTTCGGGCCATTTCATAGTAGATTATTTTCTAACATTTCGCTAGGCACGAGGACTATGGTTATCCAAGGATCAAGCGAGAGGTCGTTCATCAGGTCTGGCGACGGGAATCTAAATTGGATAACGCTTCGCCATGTAAGACAATTAAAGCAAGGTCAAGAACATGAGATATGCTATGTGACAATATCTTCTAAACTTTTTTCTTGATATTAGATTTTTCATGAAGCCGTCGGAGTGGATTTCTACTTGGGAGAAAGGAGGAAGCGTTAGCGTTGCATTTTTTAACGCTTAGCGCAGACCTTTAGAAGCCACAAAGCCTTTCAAACCAAGTCTTTCATAAGCAGGTAGCTCTTTTTTTATGCCTTTTGCATTTTTTTTTTTAAATTTTTTTTTTTATGATTCCAGTTCTTCCTTATTCTAAACGTTTTTATTTTTTCTTATTTTTATTTTTGTAGCTCGACATGCCTCCACCAAGAGCTCAGCTTCGCCTCCCACGCTTGGTAACTGCATGCTTGAGCTTTATTGCTTTGTATTGGCATTATGGTCTGATTCTTGTAGTTTATCATGCACCACCCCGTTTGCAGCCTCCAGCTTGAAATGGAACTGGAGCCGAGGCTGCAAAGGGGATGGCGCATGATAAAAATCAGACCGTAATGCCCCCTAATCCATCCCCTATGTAGCCTTCCACTCCTTTCTTCTGGAAAGAAAGATTTCCTTTCTTAAGGAGAAAGAAGAAAACATCTTTCTCCTGGTGGGAACTGGTTGTGAGAGATGGGGTGATGGGGCAGCACACTAGGTTGCTTAACCAGCTGCATCACCAGCACTCGGCTCCTGTTTCCACTGATGTCTGTAGCAAGCATTCCAAGAAGTATGGTTTTTCTTGCATTTCACAAAACTTCTGATTTCGATTTAAAATAGAAAAGAGGTTTCCAAAATTAAAATCTAATATAGCTCAAATCTTATTTTATAAAATTATCAGTTGTTCAGATAAACATAACTCTAGACCAGTATATAAGATCATTGAATTGAATTGCATTTTTGTATCAAATCATTTTGTTATCTTCATTTGTCTCAATGGCTTTTCGTTTTTTTGTTTTTTATTCTTTTTTCTTTGCTCGTGATTTATGGTAATGCTCGTAATTTTGAACAAAAATTGTGTCCTACTGGAATCCTTAGCTTTTCTGATTCGCTTTTGGATACTGGTAATCGCAACCTCGAGGCAGTAGCAGCAGGCCTAGGTGCATTCAGTCTTTCTGGACATTTACCATATGGAATTACATTGGGAAAACCCAATGGAAGATTTTGTGATGGGTATGTATTTATTGGTTATTTAGCTCTTCAATTGAAGTTGGGTGATATTGAGCCCCTCCTTATTTCACAAGCTTTAATTTTGGTTATGCTGGAGCAACTGTTCATTCACCTAGTGTTATAACACATCTTTTGCTACTCCTCATATATTGTCTGCTCAAGTTTCAGATTTTATATGGCATAAACAACAAGTTAATGATCATCAAAATGGTGCTAAACTTGATAAGAAAATGCTATATGAAAAAGCACTTTATTATATTGAAATTGGTGGCAATGATCTTGGTTATGGAATGCCAGATTTTGCATATGTGATGAATATTACAATTCCAGCTGTAGTTAAGGGCATCAAATCTAATATTATGGATTTATATAATTCTGATGCAAAATATTTTATGGTAATGAATCTTCCTCGTTATGATTGTGCTCCTAGTTATTTACAACTACTTTCATGCTACTGGGATGCATTATGATAAACTTGGATGTCTTGTTCAGGCTAGAAATACTATTGATTTATTTAATAAGTTATTGGATATGGTAAATGATATTAACAATCAAAATGATGATATTGAAGTATATTATTTTGATTGGTTTTCTGCAATACTAGCTTTGAGTTCTCCCCAAGTGCACCTTCCTCCTCATCACTGGAAGTCTTTGCACCTTGAGAGGCCCATTTCCACTAACTACTTTTTATATTTTCATGAGCAAAAGATCACAGAAAAACACATTGACACCCCCTCCGAACCAGACTGTGAAAAGATCTCCTGTCACATAAACCTTGAAGTAAAGGATAACTATTTTTTACCGTGATCTTGTTGAGAGCCCGAACACATCCTCATGGTTCCATCTTTTTTTGCCCTTCCTTATATAGTCCTCTAAATATTTAGAGAAAATGGCAGATTTGGACTATGAACATAAAACTGTTGTCAGGTGGTGTTTACAAACGAGTCCAACATCGATAGGTATTCCGAGAAAAAACCACGTTTTGACAGTGTTGCTCGCGTTTCTAGGTGGTCATTTCGTGTGGCTTGGACGGTGACATGTCTTTCTATGTTGGTGACGCGGCTGGAAGAGCAGGAGATCACAGTGATGCTGACATTGGATTTGCAAAAGGTGAGAGATTGACCATACAGTCCAACTAATGCATTCCAGTCGGCTCAAGTTTTTCGTACCCGAAATTATTTCGACGTAAAGCAAAAGGCATCTTTGATCGATTGAGTGGAAGGATTGTTCCAACTACCTTGTCACAAGCTTTCGTAACAATCGTTTCGGTTGTACATTTCCCGGTGCTTTCGTCGACGGTCATTCGTTCTTGGATTTCTTCTTCTACTGGATCAACCTTTGCTGCCTCGTACTTTATTTCTTCTCATGAACAGGAGAATCTCCACATCGATCAACCTTTGCTGCCTCGTACTTTATTTCTTCTCATGAACAGGAGAATCTCCACATCGACGCACAGTTCTCCAGCTCTGTGGCATCAAACTATACTATCAGCAATGCGATAGATAGATGGTTTTGGAAGTAATTGCCTGTTAGAATCTGCGGTGGCTCTTCGTCATCGTCTTTGTCCTCGCTAGTACTAAACCTCCGAGCGCCAGAAGTTGAAGCAGCCAGGGGAAGTGTGGGATGGAAGGAAAACCCATTGATGGTATCTGATTGTAAGCGAAAGTGAGGGACAGAATAGAACTTTTTGGCTTGTACCTGAGGCTGCGTGAATGCTGGCAGTGAATTCACCAGTTCGAAGATCATAGAAACGAATATCACCGTCCTGCTTGTTTGCACCTAGTGAGCACTGAATAAAAAAGAAGATAACTCAACCTCGCCTCCTGTGCCGAGGTGTTGAGCATATGGTTCAATGTCAAACGCTATCCTCTGGTTCGTGTTAGTAACAGCTCTTTCAAGTCTGCGCAAAAAGCACAAGGTAAGTAATCTAGCGACGAGAAAATCCAGTTGAGGCATACTTGTACACTAAACTCGTTGATACCGAACGTCCCAGCAGCATATCGATGGATCCTGGATCGACGCACCAAAATGAGGATAGCCAACAGAAGGAGAGACTGTGACACCTTTCGACCGCTGTAGAGATAGTTGCCGTCCTTAGAGAACTGAACCTGTTCGAGAAACGAGATTAGCAGCGGATAGATAGACTCGAGAGGAAAGAGAAGAACTATACTTGAGTCAGGCCTCCTTCGTGTCCTTGCAGCACATATAGAAGCTCCATGTTGCCTTCGTTGTACACTGCTATGGTTCGATCGTAAGAACCAGCCGCAAGAAGATTTGTCTGGTGTCCACTAAAAGCTAGGCACGACACAATTCCTGCAAGAGGCCCGTGACTACTTTTGTTACTCTAGTCGAAAGACGATCACCTGTAATGCCTTCTTTGGAACTCGTGAGTGTAGAGTGCTCTTCGCAGTGACGACCAGGAGTTGAGGTATCGAAAATTCTGATCTTTTTGTTGTATCGACAAAAGAGCCTGCGAGCGTCTAATGGTCAGGCATGGGCAAACCATATCAGAAATCTTCTACCTGTTACCCGAAGGATTAAAAGCGACTGACAATGGTGCTGTAACTTCATCCATGGCATTGTAAGCTCTATAGCTGCAGCGGAGCTACAGACAGGTAAAAACACCAAATCTATACTCTGCTAGACGCAAAACTTCAAGCTTACATTACCAGTAGCAGCATCCCACAGATGAACTGGATGACAGATCTACAAGCAATCAAAAGCCTTAGTAAACAGCAAGCGCGAGAGATTAAGACGAAGAACCTGTGGCGACCATGTGAGGATACCAGCAAAAATCGTACACAGTCTCTCCTTCCGACACCGTCAATGACGAGACAAGTGGATCTAGAATCAAGGCGATAACTTTCATGATCCAGGAAAAATTCTAGAATCATACCCGTCTTGGCAGCAAGATCATCCAATGCTTCGACTTCCAGAGCGTTTGACGGACTGGAGCCACAAGTGCTACATTATAAAACGACCCCACAAAGAGAAGAACAAGGAAAAAACAGCACAAAACTGGACTTACAAATCGAAAATCCTGAGCCTCTTGTCCTCGTTGCACGTCAGAAAGCAGGAGCCATCAGGAGACCTGCAAGACAATGCAGTAGAAATAACGTAGAACGAGCTATAGAACATAGAAATGCAATGAGACACGCGAGGGCACCACAGAAACGAATTCGGTGCTGGCGCCTTCTCTTCTTCCATGAAAAGCCCTACATAAACCCTAAATAGCAAAGTCAAAGCTCCAATATTTCCTTGCCCGCACGCCCGGCATTTGCGCCCCGAATTACAAAACGCCATCAACTCCTTCGATGTCGATTGCGAGAATGAAAAGGGTGGCTACTATGAGATCTTTTGATGCAGGACATTGTGTCTGGCTTGGAACGCTAAAGAATTTTTTTCTTGAGGAGACGAATATGAAAATCAAGTCTGGCCAGTGTTCTTTGTTCTTTTTTATTGGCATTTGGAGCATGTCACAGGCTAGAGAAGAGTTGAGAGTTGGAGTCGATCCTATGATAGGGGATTGCCACGCTTAGAACTAAACACAGAGCTAATCTCGCCATTGCCAGGGATCGAACCCGGGTCATCCACGTGACAGCAGACCACTATCCTGCAACGACATTATCACCCACTGTGAATGGTCTTAGAGAAATATTGTATATAAACCATCTTTATTAGAGTTCAACAACCCAGATGAAGAATTAGGTGAAGACTCAGGAACATTGCATAATAGGCAATTTGTATTCCTCTCAACTTCACACTTGTGCTAGTGAGCAATTTGGCAGTAGTGTGACATGAGTGACTCATCCAAGAAAATGTGTTTAGGACCTGAATTAAACCAGACAGCCATATTTTCATATCAATATACTGGAGTACTGAGCTGGTTTGAGTAAGGTGTAAGCTGTCCTGGGCAAAGAAAGATGGATGGAATTGGTATCATTCAAATGTCATTCCACTAGTTTTCTAAAAACTCCTTAGAGATTTTGTATTGCTGGTTAGAATGTTTCAACCTTCAGGGAATTGCAATAATGTGGAGGTGCAGAATTTTAAAGAAAGCCACTGGGTTTTAAAAGCCCCTTCCTACACATGCTAATGGCAAGATTGAAGCCTGACCCCATTGCCCCCAAGGAGTATACAAGCAGGGCCAAAACTAATAACAAAGTTTTAGGTAATTGATTGATGAGTTTTTTTGTATGCTTATCATCTCAGACTAGCTAGGTATGATTTAGGCTTAGATCAATTACCTGATGTGAGTGGAGTATACAGACAGAGATGATATAACATGTAATGATACCTGGTGCGGTGTGGCTTCCATTAACATCCATGTAGTAATAGTTTATATATATATATATATATAAAATTGTCCAAAACTCTTTTTAATGCACTGTCCATAAGGGGTAAAAATAAAAGAATCTACTTTATGACGAGAATATTCAGGGTTTAATTTCTTAAACTTATCTAATTAAAAATCCTTTAAATATTTGGCACATGGTTGGGCGACGGGCATGGGATAGAGCCACTAAAGACATCATTCGGAGCGTTCAATGGCGGAAGTTTAAGGTGGAGGGTGCCATTTCCAGGATTGCGGTGCAATAGGGTAGCAGTACACCGGCCACCTCCAGAGTTCTCTTTTGTGGGTCGATCGGAATATGCTTCCTCCATGAGATGATACGGCTTCTGTGGGTTAATCATAACAGGTGCCAAGGGTTCAGGCAAGAGCTGCCTCCTGTGCGCGCTTGCAATTGAGCTCATTTGCCACTTATCCTAGCGTGAGAGAGTAGTTTGCATCTGGCACTTCAATGCTTGCGATGATCTCCGACTCCAGGTTCAGGAGTTTCTTATTTTTACATTCTATGACACTGACAAAGATGTCATTGAGATGATTCTAGATATCTCTTGTCCCACAGACCTTGCCGGTTCTTGTTGGACAAAAGAGCAATCGGGGATTTGTCAACCGTATATATGGTTGTATTTTCACACTTGAGGTTGCTTTTGTGAGTACTGATATATTTTTGAGCTAGAAAAAGGTGAAAAGGGAAGAAGCTCGTTAAAGAAGCTTCCTGGGAATATTCTGTCTAGAGAGAGAGAAAGTTACGGATTTCAGAAGTGAGAATTTGAAGAAGTTGTTTTCTATAAAGTTGAAGATCTTATCAAGGGAAGTTCTTTGGTGGTGAAATCAAGTTGATCGAAGTTGTGGATGAAGAGTTATTAGTTGGAAAAGTCTCAACCATTGGTTGGTGTTTAAGTTTTTGGTAGTTTGAAAATTAGGCATGGCCATTCAGTTTTTTTATAGTTCTTGTTCTTGTTTTCTCTCTCTGGTTCTTGAGTTCTTTCTGCTCGAAGATGGTGGGACCTCCCATAGGCCGTCGAGATCCTGTTGCCGATTGCATCGCCAACAACATGCGGATAAGGCACGCAATCGAGGAGCTGAGAATTCGAGAGGAGCAGCAAATTCCAACTACCTGTCCAACCTGTGGTCAAGTGTGGTACTGTTACTTACGCGTGATCATAGAGGAGTTACTACAGGCCCAGTGCACTTAGTATGAGTGATTTGTAGTTACTGCTAAAATACAAGCCCTAGGGGAGTCTTTCCAGTCTTTCTTTATTATCGTGTATTTTTCCTGACATTTTTGGTGTGTTAGCCAGGAGGGCTTAGTTGCAATAACTGCACAGTAAATAGGGCCTGAGGAAAAGGCCAGTCATCTGCAAGCATCTGCAGTAAGCATCCTTTGCCGCAGCTGGTTCTCGGTCTGGTGGGTAGATCCCCGGACTGGGATAATTTTCTAGATTTTTCTACTAGGAGGGTAGAGCAGAATTGAGGCCAGTCTGAACGAGCAGTGAGGAGACTGTTACAGAACTCGCCTGAAACCAATCCTGAGAACGGCCATTGGCA
>NW_003314274.1:1127766-1223502 GCF_000143415.4 Selaginella moellendorffii
CTAGCCTCCTAGTAGAAAAATCTAGAAAATTATCCCAATCCGGGGTTCTTCCCACCAGACCGAGAACCAGCTGCGGCAAAGGATGCTTACTGCAGATGCTTGCAGATGACTGGCCTTTTCCTCAGGCCCTATTTACTGTGCAGTTACTGCAACTAAGCCCTCCTGGCTAACACACCAAAAAATGTCAGGAAAAATACACGATAATAAAGAAAGACTGGAAAGACTCCCCTAGGGCTTGTATTTTAGCAGTAACTACAAATCACTCATACTAAATGCACTGGGCCTGTAGTAACTCCTCTATGATCACGCATAAGTAACAGTACCACACTTGACCACAGGTTGGATAGGTAGTTGGAATTTGCTGCTCCTCTCGAATTCTCAGCTCCTCGATTGCGTGCCTTATCCGCATGTTGTTGGCGATGCAATCGGCAACAGGATCTCGACAACCTATGGGAGGTCCCACCATCTTCGAGCAGAAAGAACTCAAGAACCAGAGAGAGAAAACAAGAACAAGAACTGTAAAAAAACTGAATGGCCATGCCTAATTTTCAAACTATCAAAAACTTAAACACCAACTAATAGTTGAGACTTTTTTAGTTAATAACTCTTCATCCACAACTTTGATCGACTTGATTTCACCACTAAAGAACTTCCCTTGATAAGATCTTCAACTTTCAAATTCTCACTTCTGAAATCCATCTCTCTCTCTCTCTAGACAGAATATTCCCAGGAAGCTTCTTTAGCGAGCTTCTTCCCTTTTCACCTTTTTCTAGCCTGTACTCACAAAAGCAACCTCAAGTGTGAAAATACAACCATATATACAGTTGACAGGATTACATTACTCTGCTTTGCGATGGCCAAGAGAAGTTAAATGCATTGCGCTGGGATCGTTCAGAACACACACCTGAAGAACAGGAAAGGAGAAACTAGATGACTGCCCTCGACTACTACTCTGACGTCGTAGTTAAGGCTTTGTCACTTGAAGCTGTTGATGCGCAGGGCATCCGAAATACCATGCAGCGGTATGAGCTGAGGTATGTTGTCTTTGGCCACGTAATAGTTCTCCTGCCATACTTCGCTTACTAAATTTTATGTGCAGAACACGTATACTTCATACTCGGCACCGCATCTGTGCTCAAGGGCTTTGTTCGCAATGGATCTTTTTGCACCAGCTATCTCCATGCAGTACATGCAGAAGCGGCTTTAGAGTGCTTGAAGGGCACAGTCTATCGCTCACCAGAGTTCAAGAACAACCTTCTGCACAAACTCAAGAAAGCCAACGTGATTTGGCCGGAAGTGGGGTGGGCTTGCGAGGGTTTTGTCGGAGAGGCTATCCAGGCTATCGGGTTGAACTTCCAAGGGAACAAATCGAAGTGTTCAAGCTGGAGGCTTTAAAGGGTGAACCAGCAGTGATCAGGCCATATCAATGGAAGCCGCACCAGGCAAGATACATGTTGCCTGGGAAGTACTCGTTCAAGTATGTCGATGGCATGCTAGCGTGGGTAAACGAGCAGCGAGTGTTACATATCCTTGCACTGCAGGTGACTGTTAGTCCGGAAACACACAGGAAGACAGAGTACAAGTTTGTGATGCAAGGAGAGGTTCAACGCTGGTATACTGGACACCGCGTGGTGCACTATGTGTACATCTGCCCAGGCCCGACCAAGCGCGCAGCTGTTTCACACAGTGCAGAGGTAGCGTACACGACGCATGAGCTTGAGCTTTACCAACCTAATCGACATTCTTAAGAAGCTGGGCAACCTGAGAAAGGTAGAAGTGGAACGAAGGAGAAAAGCACGTCTCATGTACCAGCGTGGCGATCAAGCTAGTGTTAAGACCATTCCCCATGAGAAGCAGAAACTCTTGAAAAAGGCCTAGGAACAGCCCCACGGAGCCAGGGCATGGCTGGAAAACGAATGCCGGACCGAGCGCAAGTATGGTATTCGTGGGAAGCAGTACCCAAATGTGTACTCCCTCCTCTCCAGGCAATGACCGTCTAGTTTGATACTTCCAATCCAGAGATTCTCATTTATTGTAAATTTTGCAAGTGAAAACACTAGCCATTTAGCTATCGTTCAAGTATATGCCCGCGTACTTGGTGGTAAGATGGCCCAAATACAACCCCGTATCCATAGGCTTGCCAGTGACCAGCTCCACCAGCTCCTCCGCAGTCTCATACACACTCCCAACCCTGTGGATCTTATCCCGGAGCCATTCTCTCAGTGGCAACAGCCTTCCCTCTCCAACTTGTTGCCGGAGCTCGCCACCCATATCCCTGTCCGCAGCATCAAAGATCTGGCACGCATAGATCGCTCCAATCACGTAAGTTGGGAAGTAACCAAAAGCTCCCATCCCCCAGTGCACGTCTTGCAAGCACCCCTCGGCATCATCCTTTGGGGCAGCGCCAACGTACTCCTCCATCTTGGCCTTCCAAACTCCCGGGATCTCCTGGACGCTCAAGCTCCCGTCAAACAGCCCCTTCTCGATCTCGTAGCGCAGCAGGACATGCAACGGATACGAGAGCTCGTCGGCGTCCACTCTGATCTGGAAGCCGGGCTTCACCACGTTGATCTGGCGGTAGAAATCCTTGTGGCTGATCCTCCCCAGCGAGCTCTCCAGCTCCGGAAAGGCCTCTACGACGCCGCGGCTCCAGTAGTGGCTCCAAAACTCGCGGCTCAGTCCCACGGATCTCTCCCACAGCAGCGACTGGGATTCGTGGAGTCCCAAGGTCGGGGGCCCGGAGGCTATGAGCCCGTTCTCCGAGGCCTCCAAGTCCCGGCCTTGCTCGTACAATCCATGCCCGGCCTCGTGGATCGTCGCTCCAATCCCAAACATCAAGTTGTCCTCGAGGTAGCGAGTGGTGAGGCGCACATCGGTCGGGCTGGAGACGGAAGTCGTCGAGGGGTGACCGCCAAAGTTGTCCAGCCTGCCATTCTCGAGCTTGAATCCCATCTCCCGGACGATCTTCTCGCCGAGCTTCTTCTGCGAATCCAGCGGGAACTTGAGCTCGCTCCAGCCTGGGATTGCCACGCTCTTGTTCTCGGCCACCACCTTTCGCAGCAGATCGATGAGCGGCTGCTTGATCGACGAGAACATGGCGTCGATCTTCTCGACCGTGGCGCCCCTCTCAAACTTGTCCAGGCAGTAGTCGTAGGGACGCATCTCCGGAGCCACCGCTGCCGCCTCCTCCTTGAGAGCCTCCAGCCATTCCTCGAGCGCCGGTGCCATGATCTGGAAATCGCTCGTCTCCCGAGCCTTGCTCCACGCATCGTAGCCGGAAGATCGCAGACCCGCCAATCTCACCTCTAGCTCCGTCGGCATTCTCGTCGCGCGCGTGTAGTCCCTCCTCGCCTCCCTCACAGTCGCGGCCTCCATTGGCGAGAGCACAGCCCGCAGATCCGGATGCTTGTGGAGCGCATCCAGGCAATCCCCCAGCTCCTTGCTCGTCCTGCGCTCGTGGGCAACGAGCGCGAGGGTCTCCATCTGCTTCTTCCTGGCGCCATGGCCTCCTGCCGCGAGCATTACCTCCTTGTCCCAGAAGAGGAGATTGCCCATTCCTCCCAGCGCCTCGATCTCTCCTAGGCGCTGCTTCAAGCTCTTCACCGCCTGCGTCGTCGACTCCATAGCCATGACGAATCTAAGAAAATTTTCAAGAAGCCTAAGAAACAGTCAATGGCTACCCAATTTACACAAGTAATAATATAATTGAAAACATGGAAAAGTTATAAACAAGGCTTGTTGTGGCATACCTGAAGGTGATTTCAATTGTGTTACTGATTATAATACAGCATTATGTGGTTGTGGATCACCGAGTGGTACTGTATGCAACAATCCAACTGAATATTTACTATTTGATGGCACTCATTTCACTCAGCGATTTTATGCAGTTTCTTCTAAACTCATTCCTAATTATATTATTCCAACTGTGAGTTTATTGCCCGGCTGTGGAGTACCAATGCCATCCTCATAAAACCGATTGATATAGATTCCTAATTTCAATATCTAATTTTTTTACTTTGTTTTTTGCGAATTTAACTTGTCGTTTTTCTGTTTTACGAATGCTACTGCCCATGAAGCGTTCGCTTGATTGAGAGAGAACAATGCGACACTGGAATGGATGCTAAATCTGAGATGTTACACAAGCAAGAATATGGTTGCATTGTTGTGAGGTCATCACCAGCAGCTGGAACTTGAGCCTCTTGCCACCATCTGTCGTGGTGGAAAGTCGCTCGGCATTATGGATCTCGCTCTTTTCTTCATTTTTGAAGCAGCTCGCATGAAACCTTAAAGTCACACTTTGGAGAAGTCCAAGCA
Source organism: Selaginella moellendorffii (assembly GCF_000143415.4). Classification (NCBI taxonomy): domain Eukaryota; kingdom Viridiplantae; phylum Streptophyta; class Lycopodiopsida; order Selaginellales; family Selaginellaceae; genus Selaginella; species Selaginella moellendorffii. The sequence continues at coordinate 1,132,081 of NW_003314274.1, forward strand.
GCTCATATCCGAGGAGAATGACCAAGGAAAACAAGTCTCCCAGAGTTTCAGTCTCCGTCACCAGGTTGATGGAATTCCTGTTCAGTTTGGGAGGACGACCTCTCCAGTAGTCGGCCGGGTATCGTTTACCACGTCTTCTATCAAGATAATCCTCTGGACACAATCGAGCGCTGCGGGTGGCTAAGCTCGAGATGAGACGAACCTCTTTCAGAAATTGGTCTTTGTTTGAGAGCATCTAGTTCTATCAAGAGGTTTGCATAGCTCGGACGGAGGAATCACACTTACGTACGCGATGGAAAAGAATTCCTAGTCGCATCTCCACAGCTGTTTACGTACGCGATGGAAAAGAATTCCTAGTCGCATCTCCACAGCTGTTTATCTTGACACGGATGCTCAGTCAGCGCATCTGGTATAAGAATGATATTTGAAAAATATGCCTTCCAATGACTTGATGAGCTTGGGAGATAAACATCACTACCTTATGATCGATCTGGCAGAGCAAAGAACGAGGAACGACTTTGCAGCATGCCATTTTATTCGTACTTGATTTGCTGGAGCATGTAGACCCCATCGATGCCGGAGAGACTTTTAAGATGGACCCGAGCAACACCATCGCAAAGTTAAGGAAAAAAAAACCTGTATTTCATAACAAAAAATCTTCCACTCACGAACACTTTGGTCTCTACAAGCTCTCTGGCTATTGCCACGAATCTCACCTTTGTACAGATAACAATTCATCCTATCCTATAAAATATGGAAAAGATAGAAGAAGAGCTCAGAAAAACTCACCACAATGCCTACCATCGCCTGTGCTCGTATTCCTGCTTGTTCCATTCATCTCTTGCGGCTGGCTGTTGCCTTGAGCTTCCTTGCGGCCAGTTGTTTGAGTAATTGTTGCTGGTTTTGGGCCTCCATACTCCTGATCCATCAAAACGTCAGCTTGAGATGCGAAAACCTTGAGCTCCATACCTGTCTTGTACGAGTTTTCTTGCCAGTGTCTCGAGTTCCTGGCACCGCTGTTCCTCCAGCTCGAAGAGGAAGGCTGATTGTAGCGATTCTCCCAGCCTCTACACCGCTGCCGGTCTTGGAAAGCATCTCTGTCACCGCTCCGCCATGGATTGGCTTGGAAAGCATCCCTGTCACTGCTTCGCCATGGATTTGGCTGAGAATGCTGCTGCTTCTCGGGACTGGGCGGGAGGTCCCATCCCGTCGGAGGCAACGTTACCTCTTCTCTTGACTCGTTCGCCTGCGCGTAGGTACTGTCGAGCTTTCGTCGGCCATACTTTCCACCCTTGCGACGAGTGTTGGCCCTGTTGTCCGCCTCGACGATAAAAGCCCAGGCCTCGGCAGCTTCCTTGGACAACTTGCCTGGTTTCGTGTTCCAATCGATCTTCTCGTTGAAAACGTCCGGCTTGAGAGACGGGACGTTGCATGGCAGGTTTAAGTCCCTGGCACGCTTACGTTCCCTTGAAAACTGTAGAGCCTCCAGAGCTCCAGAGTCGTCCCACTGCATGACATTGTCAATCTCGGGAAGGTATAGAGCAGCAGAAGAAGCATCCCATCCCCACCAGTCGTCTGCCAAAACAGAAAAAACAAAGACCGATCATCTCCGGATGCGAGAGAGAGAGAGAAAAATATCTAGGATCTAGAAGGACAACACAAACCATGATCATGAATCTAGCACGGGAAGGAAAAGAAATGTAGGCTTTGGCGATGAATCGTAGGAGGAAACCATCGAATTGGGGCATCTAATCTATAGAGCAAAAGAGGAGATTTAGGAGAATCGCTGGCGCTCATACCACTTTCCACAGGCGCAGGGTAATCCGACCATCCTACCGCGTCCCCGGCGCTCTGATCCGCCATTCCTGGCCCTGGCGGGGCATTCAGCTGCGCGGCACCGCCCTAGCGCCACCCCGCCGCTCCATCTCCTCAATAGGGCTAGAAAATGGAGAGGAAGAAGAGCTCCTCTTTGTTATAATCTCTTGTAAAACTTTCGTTGTAAATCTTTGTAAATCTTTCCTCGGTTTTTATCCGGTGGTCGCGTCAATGCGACACAGATTTTCTCATGGTACCATCCTTCTCCATCGAGTGGTGTGACAGGTGGCCACGTGGCGGAAAAAAGCTAGGGCTTGAATGGTCAGCGGTCTCAGGTTCTAGTCTCGTGCTCGCCCACTGGCCGGCGTTAGGGTTCTTGGATCTTCTCTCTCTCTCCTCTCTCTCTCTCTCTCACGGTCAAGGTCAGCCGCTCCGGACGATCGATCGATCGCGTTCACGCGTTGTGCTACCGGTGGAGGAAGTGCGCGGGATTCGGCGGTGAGTGCGAGTCCATGGATCGATTTGTCAAGACGGAGCTCGCGATTCCAATACTTTATCATTCTTGCGCCTTGGCGGCATGGGGGATGACGATCGTCCACAGTATCGATCGTGCCGGGGACGGCTGGATTGTCTGCTTGTAGGGATCCACATTGGCGCCAGGATTTTGGGGCCGTCATGGAGAATGGGACGCTCCTGGTGGACATCGCGCTCTCCATCCGTATGATCATTCATATGTGCGAGAGTGCCAAGTCGCAGCAGGGGAATTGCTTGGCCCTGGCAGCGCAGCTCCGGCTCCTCAAGCAGCTCTTTGATGAGCTCCGGCAGTCCAAGTTCCCGCTGTCCGACGCCACGATCGAGGCGTTTGGATCGCTCCAGTCGGCGCTCCAGGGGGCCAAGGAAGTTCTTGGGCAATGCAGCAAAGGAAGCAAGATCTACTCGGTAAGCTTCTCTTTGGGAAAGAAAATGGCACTGAAGTGTTTACTTTGGTTTGTCTCCTAGTTCTTGAAAAGTCCTCAATGTGTGGACCAGTTCCAAGAGCTGAGCGCGGAGATCGAGACCATCCTTTCGGCGTCGCGACTAGCTTTGCCGAGAGTATCGAAGCAAGTCCAGTGCATGGTACGCACAGCCATGCTCTCGACAATCTCAAACTTATATTTTTGCTTTGTTGTTTCTTGTGCAACTTCCAGGCGGAGAACTGTGTGCTCGAGTTAAGAAAGGCAAGTTACTCCAAGGACGTGCTCGAAGAACAGATAAGACAAGAGATCGAGGCGCTGCTGTGCGATCACAGGGAAGGGAGGAAGGCCAGTCGTGAGAAGCTGGACAAGCTAGCTGGGTGCCTGGGAATCACCACCAAGGAACAGATATCTGAAGAGCTCAACGCGTTAGAGAAGGATCGAGGTGAGGCCGGGAGGAACAAAGACAAGCTGGAGGAAGAGTTTATCGACCAGGTGATATCACTCTTCATGCAGCTGGCCGAAGACAATTTCGACGATGGGAATGTCAAGGGTGAGACGCAGTCACAGGAGGTGCAAATCCCGGCAGACTTTCGATGCCCTCTGTCGCTGGAGCTCATGTATGACCCCGTAATCGTGGCTTCCGGACAGACTTATGAGAGGGCCTACATTCAGCACTGGTTGGATCAAGGGAACACTCGGTGTCCCAAGACAGGAAAACCGTTGGCACATATCAATCTCATACCGAACTACACCGTTAAGGCGTTGATAGCGAGCTGGTGCCAGACAAACGACGTTCCTTTGCCGAAAGTGGATGCGGTCAAGTCTACAAACTGGCTGCCACCAACGTTTTCCGAGGCAGAAGAGGCACGTGAGGATACCTCGGTCATTCCCAGTGGTCTGGATACTGACTGTGAAGAACGTAGCTCGGACCACGGTAGCTCGACTGGTATTGTCAGTGGCCGCAGAAAAGACAAAGATGATGTTTATGAGAAAAGGATGCCGAGCGGGCCTGTGATGAGAGTGAGATCCTCCAGCACGTACAGTAGCGAACTGTCTGGTGAAGTGGAGGCCCTGGGATTGTCACCGTCACGCAACAGTCCGGATCACTTTCCCATCTTTACGAGGCAAATGCAGTCGTCAAAGCAGAAAGAAAGGAAGAGCTATAAGAGCGTCTACGCAGGAGGTGATAAGGTAGCTGACGCTGGCATTGAACGGCTCGTTCAGAACCTGGCCTCTACGGACTTGGAGGTGCAGAGAAGTGCCGCTTCTGAGTTACGTGTGATGACCAAGAACAGTATTGAGGACAGAAACAGGATCGCGCATGCAGGAGGCATCACTCCCCTCATCGCTCTTCTTTCGTCCGGAGACGCACAGACTCAAGAGAACGCTGTAACCGCACTGCTGAACTTGTCTCTCAACGAGCACAACAAAGCCGAGATCGCCGAGGCTGGTGCGATTGACCCGCTGATTGACGTCCTCAAGTCTGGGACCAGTGACGCGAGAGAAAATGCGGCAGCCACGCTTTGCAGTATTTCTGTGGAAGACTACAAAGAAAAAATCGGTGCTCGTGGCGCCATACCTCCACTGGTCGACTTGCTGAGAACTGGCACCCCACGGGGGAAAAAAGACGCAGCATTAGCGCTACACAACCTTTCCTTGTTCCGGGAGAACAAGGTGAGGATAGTAGCGGCAGGAGGAGTGAAGCCACTGATAAATCTCATCTGCGAGCCGAGGATGGGAATGGTGGACAGGGCGGTTGACGTGCTGGTGACTCTGTCGAGCATTCCCGAGGGGAGAATGGCCATCGGTGAAGAGGGAGGGATTCCTCCGCTGGTGGAAGTTGTGGAAGCTGGCTCGCCGCTCGCCAAAGAACGCGCTGCGGCCGCGCTCTTGCAATTGTGCACCAACAATCCCAAGTACAGGAGGACGACTTTGCAAGAGGGTGCTCTTCCTCCGCTATATATTCTTTCACAAATTGGAACTTCTCGAGCAAAAGAAAAGGTCCGTCTTTCTTTTTCTTCTCTCTTTTCTTTTCTTCTTACTTTCCTTCTTTTCCTGTTTTGACTCTTTTCTAGGCCGCTGGTATCCTTCGTCTTTTCAGGGAGCAGCGTCAAGCAAGCATGAGCCGTAGGAATAGGCATATGTAGTGCCAATGACGCACAGGTACTACAATAGAACTTTTGCATCATGCACTTGTTTCCTCGGTTTTAATTTTCATCGAACGTTTTAGCTATTTCTTCTTCTTCGGTGGCTCAGCCTTTGGTGCCGCTGCTGGGGATAGCTCCTGAAACTTTTGTACGAGTGCTTGCTCTCGCTGGCTATACTCCTCCGCTAGCTGCTGCTTTGCCACCTCCATCTTCTCGCGGACTACAAACTCCACTGCTTCTTCGAGTGTCTCTGGCTTTCTCTTACGCTCTTCGGCCAGTCTCAAAGCTTCTGCCGCCGCCGCTGCCTCCGCTGCTGCCTGGGCTGCTGCGTCTTGTCTGGCTTTCTCTTCCGCTTCAGCTGCTGCCTTCGCTGCTGCCTTTGCTGCCTGCGAGAGAAACAGAAACAGTACTTTGGGTCTTTCTTTCTAAGTAGTATAGAAGGCTTCTTACGAGGGCAGCTTCGTATTCCTCGGTGATCAAGGACTCCGACAAAGGTAAGACCAGAGCTGTTTCAATGTGCACAGTCTCTGACTTTGTTACATGGCAGTGCTCCTTGTTAAAGCAGTAGGCGTAGAGGAAGTAGTGCTGGAAAAATCTGGAGAGCCCTGGCTGGTAAGTTTCTGAAGTTTTAGTTTTCTTGTTCGTTAAAGCACTGTAGATATCGTTCATGAAGTTCATAATACTAACTTTGAGGTTGTGCTCACGTTGAGGTGAAAAACTCGGTTGCCTTTTGGACGTCCACTTGAGTGGTGAAGGACGGGTTCTCGTTCCCGCACTCGCGGCAGCTGAGAAACATCATCTTGTCCTGGAAAGCCGTCTGTGCCTCGTCAAACGAGCCGTTCCCTGCACTTCAGTCGAAGGTAAATCCTCTAGAAATTCGCTGCCATTTCTTACTCTTGACAATGTCTAGCATGTCCAGGCCCAGAGCATACAGCTGAAGAGTTTGGTCTGCGCTAAACCCAATCTCTTGCGAGAACCTGTTCCAGCCTTTTTATCCTTCTTTCTCGAAAAGGTAGGCACTTACATTATGATCCCCAGGCAATAATCGAGGACAAACGCATTCCTGGCTTTTATCTTGTAGTCGTCCAGCATGAGGATCGTGGCGAGACATCTGTGAATCAAGCACAGTGGATCAGCACTGACAGTTTGCTGATAGAAATAGAGGTAACTTTTCTTCTTCTTTTTGTTCTTTTTGGTTTTATCCTTTGTGAGACGCAGCGATTGAGTACTTGCGTTGCAGCCTCTTCGACGCTGCTAGATGCGAAGGCGAGCACCTGGTTGAGCTGGTCGAGCGAGAATTCGCGCGAAAACGATCCGACTTCCCGCGGCACTGCTGGAGTTTCTTCCGCGTTCTCCATTGGCGTGGTAAAAGGCCTAACCGCTGCCACGGTGGCGTGATCTTGGACGAACTTTAGCTTCCATGGAATAACGAGAGACCAAAACTCTTATTCTCTTTGGCTAGATTTTGGCGTCCCATTTCAGATTAATAGTTCCTGGGAGATGAGAGAGCGAGAGAGAAGGGGACAAAAAGAAAACATCAAAACAACACAGGCACCGTCTTCTTTGTCACTCGGGCTTTTGGGGAAGGATTTCCTCTTCCGGCTGCTTGTCGTGATTAAAGCGGACGACGATGCAGCTGACGTTGTCCATGCTTCCTTTTTTTATCGCTGCTTGCGTTAGTCTCTTGGCTGCCGACTCGGGATCCATCAGCGACTTGACAAGCATCACGGCTTCCTAAAGACAAAAAGAACCAGGTATACTTCAGACTTTTGGCCTGAAGGGATTGAAACAAGAAAAGAAGAAGAACAAAACTCCACCTGATTCGTGACCACGTCCCATAGGCCGTCGCTGGCGATCACGAAAAACTCCACATCTTCCGTTATCACCTCCTCCTAAAATAAAGAGAGTTTAGAATCGACGACTTCCTAAAAACAGCTTCGAACCTTTATCTCTGGAATGGCAACAACGAATTGCTTCAAGAGCCTGTCTCCAAACGCTCGTGAAACTGCCAGGACGCCTCCCACACGCCAGGTGCCTATTAGCACACACATAAGCTGGCGTGTCAGAACAAAACACGCAAACCTACGTGTAAAAAAATGAAAAAAGTAGCCCCACTTACCAGCCCATGTTACAAATCCTCCCGCACTCTCAATCCGTTCCTTCTCGTCTAGTCTGCTTGGTTTGTGATCGATTGACAGCGGCACAGCTGAAGAATGAAACACATTTCCGAAAGATAAGAGAAAAGAAGAAGGAAAATAAAAAAAGAAAAGAGGAGAAAATGAAGTGATGATCTTTACCTTCGCCAGCCCTGCTCATTACGGCTCTCGAGTCTCCAACATTGGCGACAATGAGCTGATTGCCAACCAGTAGTGCAGTGGAAGCCGTGGTTCCAGCGTCTCTGAACTGGTCCTTCTCGTCTTTTAGATAGTCATCGTCTGTTTGCTTGTAGGTGTCAGCTGCAGGAAAACAAGGACACACTTGGCACCTCAAGAGAAAGAAGATAAACGATCATCTACCGATTGCAAACTTGATGTCGCTCGTGAATTGAGGATGGCTGATCACATTCTGGAAGAGGTTCTTCTTTACAAACTCGGCAGCTCGAGGCCCTCCGTGTCCTAGGACAACACCAAGCAAACTATGACATTACCACACGCTAGAAACAGCACACAAACACATAGCTCGTACCGTCAAACACTCCAAAGAGTCCGACTTCCTGACCATCAACTTTGGCTATCCTGGCTTCAATGAAATCCTCCATCGACGCCCTTTTCCCGCACTGCCCGCAGTACCCAAACGAGAAACGTCTATCTTCACTGAACAACAAGAACCAGAGTTTAGTTTCCTAGACCAAAAAAAACAACAGAAAAACACAAAAAGAAATAATAGAAGAAAGAGAGTACCTGAAGCCACCGCCACTGAAATTCTCCTTCCAAGGCCCATTCATGATGCGAGAGGACGAGTTTCTCAACTCAAGCTGTCATAATCCCAAAAGAATGCTCTCCCTGCATATATACGTTTTTTTTTCACGACCATCGAATCAGAGGCTCTACACTGCCGCTGCTCGCATTCTCACGAAAAATCCCTCTCAGCACCTTCCACGATAACTTCCATAATTCTCTTTGAAGAACAAAATAAGAACCAACAGAGAACCAAGACGAGGAAAAAAAAAATGAATAGATAAAAAAAAACTTGGCGAAGAAGCACCAAACCAAAAGAAAGAAACGCTAGAAACGCGCAAGCAACGCTCTTGCTCCTCTTGCTACAGACCTAATCTCCAGCCATGGCGATTTCTAGGGCCACATACCTCGAAATTGAGCTGACTAGGGCTCTTGCCGCGGGGAAATCCGAGCGAGAATGGATTGGATCACAACACTCTCGATCTAAGCCCGCGAATCGCCCGGCACCGCATTGCGCTTGCGTCCTCTTGCTCCACTCGAGGCAGGCGAACAAGGGAGGAAAAGAATGGGGGAAGCGAAGATAGAAGAGAAGGAAAAAAAGAATTAACACACACTACCTATACATCTACGAATACAATGTATATCCAGCCATGGTTTCCAGTTTAATCCCCACCGACACGTGGCGGTATTTCCAGGTGGACCCTCTCACGAAACTTCCATGAAAGGATTACAGCAATCCAAAAAATCATGGCATCCATCTCTCTCGAAACTTCACACCCAAAAGAATATAAAATTTACAGCAATCTTCTCGCCAGCATTTTTTCTCCCTGTTCTTCGATCGATTCGTCATTCTATCAGCTTTGATCTTCTCGTCTCGCAAGTTTCTGAGCAGCGCCACACCACTATCCATCGTGATCGTCAGCTTTGATCTTCTCGTCTCGCACTTTCTTGAGCAGCTCCACCACTTTGATCATGCTGGGACGATTCTCGGGGCTCGTTTGCGAGCACCACTGAGCCACTTGAACGACCTGTTTGAGCTCCACCTCGTTGAAGTTCCCGCTGAGCTTTGGATCCGCGATATCATCCAGCCTTCCCTCGTAGATCATTGGAGTCGCCCACTCGACTATACTTTGCTTGACACTGCCGCTGCTCTTGACGTCGATACTGTCGCTGCTTGTGATCTTATCACCACTGCTGCCGCTGTTGGTCTTATCACCGCTGCTGCTTTTGCTGTTCACGCTTTTCGCGCTCGCGGAAAATCCCTGCTTTTCCACTGGCTTTCTACCGCTCACCAGCTCGAGGAGCAAAACTCCAAAGCTGTAAACGTCGCTCTTTTCTGACAGCTTACCATCCCCTGGAGTCGCGTGGTCCGGTGGAAAATACCCCATGGCCCCAGCATTTACAGTGCTCGTCTCTGGCACAAGCTCCGCGAATCCAAAGTCCGCTACCTGTGCTTCGAACTCCGCATTGAGGAGCACATTGCTGCTCTTCAAATCCCCATGGATGATGTGAGGCGTTGCGTGGTGGTGCAAGTACCTGGATAGATTCGTGCGAAACTTAGTTCTCAGTAGCAAAGGAAAAAGATGGAATCGAGAAACTTACGCTAGAGCTTCGGCAGAGCCAATGGCGATGTTCATCCTTCTTTCCCAGTCGAGGTTTGACTCCGCGGCCAAGTGTCCGTGTAAATGCGCTGACAAGCTTAAGTTCGGCATGTAGTTGTACACCAAAAGACGCTCTTTGCCTTCGGCGCAATAACCACGCAAGCTCAGTAAATTCTTGTGACGGACTCTTCCCAGGATCTCGACCTCCACAGCAAAGTCAATCTCTCGCTTGGAGCTCCACAGCTTTAGTCTTTTCACCGCAATCTGCCAAACACATTAATTTCGTCGCAGTGAATTCCCCCGCTATGAAGAAGGAAGAGTAAAGGTGTGAACTTTTCTTCTTTTCTTTGCGGCTTACTTGAGATCCATCCCAGAGTTGTCCCCAATACACGCTGCCAAACCTTCCCTCCCCGAGTTTGTTGTCGTAATTGAAATTGTTGCTCGCGTTCTGGAGCTCCTTGAGCGAAAACAATCTCCACCCGGCATCCTGCGACCTGGAAGTGAAAGAGATCCAATCAAGTAGGAAATGAAGGACTCTGGCTTCCTCGTATCCAACACCAATCCAAAACGCGAGAGAGCTCGACAACAGAAGTACCTGTCGGCAGAGGTTCTAGCTCGAAAGCAGCTCTTGAAAAAGACCATCCTGCCGGATCCAGGCTTTTACAAGCTCCGGCTCCTCATTCTCCAATTCCCATTCATCGCCCTCTTCGAATTCCCAGCCGGAGGGATCTCTCTGTCCACGGAAGTTGACAGATCTGGTAAATCTTCCTGGAGCCAAAGGCATATAAGAAAGAAAGACGAGAAAGACGAAAGAAAGGAGAGAATGGGGCCAAACCCGAGAGACTGTTTGTGAGTGTAGTACCAGCGCATAGCTTCGCGGCGTCCTTGGCTAGACTTGGCGGGGGCGCCATCAAAGGCGCCACTAGAAAAGATAGAAATTAGGTGCCAAGCCAGTGTGGAAGACAGAGAAAAAGGGGGAAAGAAAGAGGGAAAAAAGCGGCAGATTTCTTACTTGACGCTGATGCCGTGACTGCCGTTCCCAGCGCGGATGCCGATGCAGCACCAGCCAGTCAATCTGCCGCGTCGTTCTCTTTTCCCCTCCATCGCCATCGCCATGTGAAATGCCAGGGCCCAGCCCTAAAATAAAAGTAAGAACCCTAATGTGCGATGACGTGGCAGAATGGTAGTTTCCATCAGATTAGAATTATAAATTTATCCAATTCTTAGCTTTTATTAATACTATTAAATTTATTAATCACATCTTTTCAAAAAACTCATAAACCATTTAATATTGTTATGGTTTAGTATTTGTATTTATGAAATAAAATAGTATTATCCAATATACTTAAACAACTTCTCACTGCAAAATTTTACTGAAATATATTTAGTATTATTTGATTTACAATTAAAATAAAATTTAAATTATATTGGATAAAAGATATATCACATAGGCTTTAATTTAAACACAAATACAAAGAAATTGATATTAGAAATATTAATGCGCGCGCACACGCACACTCTCTCTCTCTCTCTCTCTCTCTCACACACACACACACATTATACATTTTCCAAAAAAAAATTTCTTAGTAATATCAGAGAAATTCATTTCGTAACTCTTGAAACATGTAAATGTTATAACTATATCTGGTATATGTCTTAGACGGGTGAAGCTTCGAGATTGTGGAGCTTCTTGCCGATAGCATCCGGAACCCGGCTTTCCATGAGTGGGAAATCAAAGAACAGGTACCAGAGGCATGTCCTCTAACAACGGTTTCACCAGCGAGAGCGTGCTTGGCGCCAGACCCAGCGAAAACCATCCGTGAAGCTGTTTAGTTTGCCTGCAAAATCTCCCTGCTGTTAGAAAAAATACAAGAATAACGAAAGCAGGAAGAGCACGCGAGTCAGTTTTTTCCAACGAGAACTCGCTTGCCACCAAGATGTCAGCCTGTGGATCCAATCAACCCCGTAAGAAGAAAAAGAAAAAAAGAGAAAGAAGTGGCACCTCCAGAGCCTGTGAAGTCCGAGTATGTTAGTGGCCAGTGGCGCCTTTCAAGCGAGAGTGATGTAAGAGTTTTTCCTTTCTTTCCTTTTTGCGTTTTCTCTTTGTTGGAAGTCTAAATGGATTTAACTCTTTCATTTTTAAGCAGACTACGTGGGTTTCTATCGCTTTTGAAATCCCTGGTGGGTGGAGAAGCGAACGCGATGCTGTTGCGGCAACTGTTTTATAGGTAAAGCTTCCCCTTCTTTCTCAAGTTTGCTGGAAGAAAATGTTTATGCTCAAACTTTGTGTTTCTTTATCTTGTTTCCGTCTTAGTTGGCTCGTTTTCAACCGGGGCCTGGGCAAGGGCATCCATTCCAGATTGTGTATGTATGAATCGTGGTTTGGTTTTTGTGTTCTTACTTAGTTTGGCACTGACGTCCAGATACTCCCGCTCTCACTGTCCATCCCAAGGCATAGAGAAACGAGAAATCACGAACCCGAGACTCGAGATTCATCAAACAAGTGAAACGGTTGCATTCTTCATCGACTACAATGGAAAGAACGTTCATAGAGAAGTGAAAAAAAAGAGTTTCAAGTTGAGTACCTTCTCCAGGTTCTGCCACAGAAATAAGCTCGTCTGCTATAGCATCTACCAGTCCGTCTACAAACTTGTACTCCTAGATAAACAGCACAAACATGCGTTTGAGACAAATATTACTCAAGAGCTACTCACAGAAGATGCGTGGATCCCAAACGAGCCAGAGTCATTGTACACAGAAGTAAAAGCAGTAAAATTTTCTACATAGATGAACTATATATGAATGAGGACATTGGTCGGCAAATTCTCACCTATGGTTGCAGGTTAGAGACTATGTAATTTGTAAATTGTTTTGTGAGCTTTTTATTTTTGGAGACAGGAAGCCTGCAAAAGAATTTATCAACGCAGTTCATGAGCAGTTTTGATGACCTATGTAAAGTTGCGGAGAAGATGGCTTGCTACGGCAACATACAAATTTTTCATATTTCTATCAATTTAAAACCTTTCTCGCAGTTAAAAGGGTTCCTGTTCTCGACAAAGTCTCTTGGCGGTTTCAATAACATAGAGACTCAATTAATAACGTTTAATAATAATTGATATTAATTCAGTTTTAACAAAAGTGATTTTGGTAGTGTATTAAAATTAATCTAAATTGAGTTAGATGAAAAGTAATCTTATGACCCAGTCGTTTAGGGTTCTTGACGAAAGGAGCGATGAGCAGCAGCAGCAGCGGTAAGTCACTTTGTGGTAGCTCTTTGTCCTGGAATCCTCCTTTTTTTCTGCAGGGAACTATATTGCACCTGGAGAGAATCGTCCGTCCGTCCCGATTCTTTACGTGGAGTGCACTCTGTCTGCATGGCCTCTTCCAGCGGGTGACTGGAAGAAATCTCTGGATGGCGCTTTTGGTTTTGCGGTGGATGCGGCAGCGAAACGTTTCAACCTGCGGAAGGAAGATCTGGAGGTCAAAATCAGTGATCCTAGCTACAAGAACTCGAGGCTGAAGCCTGAGGCATGGGCCAGACAGAACTACATCAGGGTTGTTCCCAAGCCAGACCAGGGACTGGAGGGCGCAAACACGAGACTCAAAGATCTGAACTCCAAGTTGATCCTGCAAGTCACCAACCAGAAAGAAGAGATCAAGAACACAAAGGACAAGCTTATGAAGGTGAACAAAGAGCAAGCTGAGAAAATCCAGGAGCTGCAGAAGGACTCAGGGGAGAGCCTTAAGGAGGAGAATACCAAACTCACGGAGAGAGTGGCAAAGCTCGAGGAGCAGCTGGAGGAGGAAACTTCGAAGCTGAAGCAAGAACTTACAGACCAGAGTCGTCAGCTTTCAGCCCAAGGCCGTGAACTCTCAGCATTGCGGCAGAGGTTATCTGCATTGCACATGGTCGAGCGAGTGCTTCTGCGAAAGCTCTGGGAGGCCGCTCGGGAGAAATGCGTGAGGCTTGCGAGAGAAGCAGATGTGGAGATACCACTCGCAGCCGATGGAAAAATAAATTGGAATGAGTTTTTCAACATTCCAGGGTAAGTTTTTCTTTTTCTTTTTTTCTTATGTCAACTAATACTTACTTGTGACTGTTATTTCTTTCAGAGTCGTGGCATTGTTAAACGATGCAGGGCTCACCGTGGGGCTCGAGTATGCCAGATCGATCCCGTGGCGTTTGCATGCTGGCATGCATCAAGTGGTGGATTCGGAGGAGGTGGTCGTGGACACAGTGCTGGAGCTGATGCCCAACGAGTTCTGGACCAAAATGGAAAACATTCTGGTGTTCGTCTATCCAGCAGCGCAAGTTTCTCTCCAAGCGGCCTTTGAGGCTGATGCTCCGACTGATTGACCTCTTATAAAATATTATCATATTACATTACATAAAAATGTTTACAATCACTTTTATTTTTTAATTTTATTTTTTTAAAGTTATATTATGTAAACATTTTTTAAAGTTATAAAATGAAACTAAAAGATTAAAAGACCAATATAATTGAAGAATTTAGAGATATTTAACACTTGAAAAATATTTTTTTAATTTTAACTTAGAGGAAAAAAACTTTCATTGATTATTGAAGCATTTCAAAATTAAAAACTTTAGAAGTGGGTTTAGAATGCTAAACCCTTGGGGAAAAAAGTTGATGCTGTTGCATTTGCAATGATTAACATATATGTAAAAAACTCTTCATTACAATATAATACCTAATATTAGTGAATTTATTATTGTTAAAATATAAATAATTTTTTTGATTAATTTATGTATTTTTTTTGTTTTTTTTATGATCTTGTTTTTAGTTATTATTGTTAGTATTCTCACAAAATTATATTACATTAAATAATCCTTCACAAGATGAGTGCAGGCAATAAAATATTTTTTCACCTGTTTAAAGCTTGTATGAATATATATAAATTTTAGCATGAGTAGAAAGATAATCACTATATTTAAGAATTTTAAAAATATTTTAATTATAACTAGAGATGGATTCAGTATTATAATGTTTAAATCACAAAAATCACTTTAAACTATATTCACTAAATTATTAAAGTTTTATTAAATATTATACACATGTTAATATCAAATTTTATTTTAACATGTTTTTCTTAATTTTTATATTTGAAGTTCTCATTAGTAAAGATTTCTTCTGGTTTTATTTTCTTTAATAAATTTTCTTTTCAGAGTAATTTTGTATTAAGTTCAATCAACTCTAAATCATAAAGAAGGTGTGAGTACTTTGAATATAGAAAGGGAATATAAAAAATATGCATATCATGAAATGCCTCAACCATAAATGTGGGATCATTATCTGAAAGAATCTACTTTGGACAAGGATGCTAGAACACCACTTAATTGAGGAGGAAGTATCCCATAGCAATTGCAGAGGCACTAACAAGAGCACTAACCTCCACCTAACGAGTCAAGTAGTCAGAAGCAATAATAACATACTCATCGCTAGCAGTCGACCATGGAAAAGGTCCCATAAGATTAAATGCCACCAACTTAAATGGATGGGAAATTGCAATTGATTCCAACCGTCCTTCCACAACACAAGAGGGAGTATTACGAGCTTGGCACTAAACGCAGCTATGCACATATTGGATAATATCATGTCGTATCTTCGGCTAATAGAAAGACCTGTATAACTTCTCGGTCACACGATGATGTTCTATATGCCCACCTAAAATAAGAGAATCATGATAGGCATGAAGAAACCGTGGAATAAAGACAAAAGGCACCACTAGCCATAAAGGATCATTAGGATCCGTCCCTATAAAATAAAGAAGGCTATCTTTAAGGTGATATTAAGAATGTAAATGCCAGAATGGTAAGTCATCAACAAGTGATGCAGGATTTTCAAACCCATGTCGAAGCTTTCGAATCCATGGCTCAACCTTTTGAGCCTTGTGAACTTCATCAAGAGAAGGTAAATTTTGCTTTGCACCTTGTGGACACTAAACGTCAAGTACAGCAACCGTTGATGGCATAGAATCCTCATCTTAAAAATCCATAGATGCCGGAACAATAGGTTCGTAAAAAATATGAGAAGAGAGTGGAGAAGGAAGAGGAGCTTGAGAAAGGGCATCAACATCAGCCATAGAACTCCCTGAACGATGAACAACATCAAAATCATATATCTGAAGCTTCAAAGTTCACCAAGCAATATGATCAACTAAGTTTTTTCGCTTCAATAATGAAGTAATGGCAATATGATCACCTTTAAGTAACATATGAGAATTATGTAGATATACATGAAATTTCTCAAAACCCTAGACTACTACTAAACACTTTTTCTCTATCATGGAGTAGTTCACCTCTGCTTGTTTTAATGTACGGTTTATATACACAATGGGATGGCACTAACCAAGCACACTTGGGCTCTCTTGCATCAACACACCTCCAAAACTAATATCAAAAACATCCAAACGCAAAATAAAAGGTCGAGTGTAGTTAGGATACATTAAAACTAGAGGAGTTGTCAAGAGCTCTTTGAGATCCATGAACACCCACTCACAATCCAAAGACTAGATGAAAGATGACGTTGGTGACTTCAGCAACACTCGCAACGGTGTAGTGCGATCAGAAAGATGATCCACAAAACAACCGAGATACTACACCTTGCCTAGGAAACGTTGCCCATCATTCACACACTTCAGAATAACGGACTTTAGAATAGCCACAAGTTTGTCATGATGAACTGCAAACCCTCACGAAAAATACATACCCATATAGTGTGTCTTTGGGACCCAAACACACACTTTGACCGCCTCAGTTTTAAACCAACATCCTGTAGTCGATCCAACACTTTACAAACATCACGAACGTGCTCTTTCTAAGTCCCCTCCGAGTGGATCAAAACATCATCAATGAAGTTAGCAGTCACCTCCGGCATATCACAAAGAACCTCGTCCATCATCTACTGGAAAGTTGCTGGAGCATTGTTCAAACCAAACGGCATTACCAAGAACTCGTACAAACCAAACGGTGTACGAAAAACAGTTTTAGGAATATCTTCTTCGGCCATCGGTACTTGCCAGTACCCAGAAGCAAGATCGAGCTTGGTGAACCAACAACTTTGCCCTAGACGATCCAAGAGATTAGTAATGTGAGGAAGAGGGTACACATTTGGGATCATCACTTTGTTTAACGGACAATAGTCGATGCAAAAACAAATACTCCCATCAGACTTTGTCACAAGATGAGGTTCACATGCCCAAGGACTTTGCGACTTCCGAATAACACCCTTCTCCAATATTTCCTTGACTTTTGCACGTAAAATCTTGATCTCTTTGGGTGACCGACGATGAACAGGAACCTTGATTGGACGAGCATCCTTAGTTGGAATCAGATGATGTGTGGCAATCTTGGCCCCAGATAATACATCAAATTCAAAGAGATCAAAATACTCCTTCATAAGGCAGTCAACCACTACAGAACAAAGATGTTCGGAGGGATCAGAAAAGGGAAGAGCAAAACAAGACAGAAATATAGGAGGAAATAGTGGGGGGACAAAAATAATGGAAGCAGAGGTAAGAGTAAAGGGATGAAGAGGTATGAAAGTGAGAGAAATGGATAAAACATAAATATAAGATAAGGGAGAGAAGCCTTAATGTCACATTTAGCATGATTGTGCTGTAACCAATCCATACCAAGGATGAGGTCAAAAGCTTGACTCGGCACCACCTGCAATAACTACAACCCAAGCTCAAGATCACCCACACGCACAATTAGGTCCACCTCATCCCGTGCACATGCATGTGTATGGCCGTTGCTATAAAAATGAAAACTGGCTCTGCCGCATGACGCAAGTGTAGACAACAGCATGTGGCAACACATCGAGCAATAGAAGATAAACTCGAACTTGTATCAACCAACACGGAGACAATAATAGGAGACCTCTTGTTATAAAAATGAGCTTGGAAAGTAAACATTGGATGCACTAGTGCTGAGTGAACCCTTTGATGATACTCTTAAAAGAAAGATGGAGGGGTTACTGACTTATTCGCGCAAGGTCCCTTTGTTATTCGCATGACTCCTCGTTTCCCAGATGTATCTCAGTGTCTAGACCTTCCACTGCAACAGCACCAACAGGACGTTGTTGACGCCAAGGTCTCCACCCAAGAAATAGAAGTCGTCAATCTGGAAAATGCTGACAATACCAATAAATATGACTAACTTCATCACACGCCTAGCAGCGAATGTCACGGCCACAACCATGTCCTCCCCATTGTCCTTGGACTCGAGCAGCAGCAGTATCAACCTCCATTGGAACAAGACCATTGCTCACAAGAAGTGGAGTAGAAGGACGTGCATCAAAAAGTGGAAGAAGTGATGTCTTATAACATTGTGCCAAGTGAAGAGTATCGTCAAGGGTGGCTGGAGCAAGTGCATGCACAAGTTTGACAAACTTTTGATGAAGTGCTGGCCACAACATTCCTAGCTTGATCCACTCCAACATATTTGGCTTCGCATGAAGCAAGAGGCTTCAGAAACGAACGCCAAATTACATCACCGACTCAGATGGCCTTTGACGAAGATGATGTAATTACTGGAAGGCATCATCACAATTATCAGCATGTCTGAATATGCATTTGAAAACGTCTGGGAGAACACTCCAATCCCCCGAGTGGCTGCATTAAAACCATTGTACCACTGCAGCACCATCCCTTAGAGACACATGGGAAACTCACGCAAATGTCAAGCATCATCCCAAGAATGATATGTGGCAATCATTGTGAAGTGATTGAACCAATGGTACACATCATCCTTAAGATTCCCATGGAAAAACTCCAGTCGAATGTGGGGATTGGCATTAAGAGAAAGGGGAGTTGTACCACGTGCCGTGAATGCCACCATCAATTGAGTTTGGTTGTTCAATTGCAATCACATAGCATTAAACAATTGCACCAACTGCTACTCCAGAGTCAAAAGAGGAGACTGTTGCTCTGCCATGAAGATGAATGAAAAGGAAAGAGCAAAAAAAGGGACATAAGAAAAAATTAGAAGGAAAGGGAGATCTAGACAATGAAAAAGCTAGATCTAAACCAAAATCCTGAAAGGAAAAAACAAAAGAAAAGAAATGGAAAAAACTAGATCTAAATGATGCAAAAGTTAAATCTAAACTAAAATCCCAAATGCAAGCACTCCTCAGGGACAATGAAAGTTGCCCCTCACCTTCACAAATGTGAGTATTTAGAATATGGAAAGGGCATATAAAAAATGTGCATATCAATTAACTTAGCTTATATACAGAAATAAATGGTTTGGATTAAAACCAATCCAACGGCTACCAAAATTCCACTACACTAATATTAGTATATAGCATCGTAACCGTACACTTCCTCACAAAGGTAATATATTTTTTTTATAAAATATGATATGATAGGTTTTGTTAAAAGGTATCTATCTTAATAGTAGGAAAATGAGCCAATACAAAAGTACAAAAGGAGTGGAATGATGTTATATAAATTATTATTTCTATTGGAGAATATATATATCTTTATATATGAGAAATTATGTGTGGAATCAGTATTCCCTCTATCTTTGATATGTTGCTCTAGCCAAAAGGCATAGCTATAGCAACTCTCCAAGTGACATCTGCTATAGGTTGATTGAGATTATGCATCACATACAACCAGTGCATTGCTGTGGAGAGTGAAATGCTTGATTGCATCAAAAACAAGCTATATAGCCTATTTGACTGTGTTCCAAGGTCGCACCAATACTAAGACAGGGTGCTACTAATCTTTGGCCTCTTTACAATGCCCCACAAACCTGAAAAGGGAGCTGGCTTATGGCCAAGCAACTTGGCATCACCATCTCATAAAAAAGCTGACTTTATCATCATACTTAGGTGGAGATGTAATACTTGGAAAATTACCTTGATCCCCTCTATATGAAGCACTTTCACCATTTACTTGAGCTCCAGCTATAGATCCACCTCCGTTAATGGCAAGCGGGCTCATCAGAGAGAAGAAGTTTATGGTTGAGTAGCCCCAAGTATTTACCTGTATAAAGGAATGAGTTTGTAGAAATCACCAGTGTTATGGACAGTATAAAGGAGGTGGATGCGGGATAAAGGTAGGTTATGTTTTCCATTACTCCTCTGTCCTTCCTCTCTTGTCTTCCTGGCTAAGATGTCAATTGTTTCTCTTTTATGTATATATACTCTTGATTGGCTTTGAGAGATCACATCGTGCTGAGAGTCTTAGCAGTTGTTTAGCAGTGATATGGAGCACACTTCACACAAATGAGGAGAGAGGGAATCTGTCCAAGAAGCTAAGGGAAATTTTCGGGTGATTGGGGTTTTGGAGGAAGAGAGCATGGCATTATTGATTCTTCGCAATTGTGGGAAGAAGCGAGGGGCTACTGTACCAGAAGGATCTCCATCTCAGTTTGAAACTTTTGAGGAGCCAGTCGACATTCCTCCAGTTCCTCTGGAAGAGTGACTAAGCAGGTTCATGGAGATAGGCATCTCACACCAGCAGGAGCTTAAAGATGCCATCAACACGATGAAGGGCATCCAAGAGGATGGAATGGCTTCCATCCAGGAGATCTGGAAATGGCAAGTAACACTAGAGAGGCGGGTGGATGGAGCTCAAGGGAACATCTTTGATGCATGTGCCGACCCAAGGACTCCTAGCTGACAAATGTCGATGGAACAAGAGGTCACACATGTTTGCAGTGGCATCCCAAAGATTCGATCCTCAAGATCAGCCACTTTCTTTGATCCACATGGTTTTCGCTTTGGAACATTGATGAGGGAGATGGAGGGGGTATGGTAAATGGAGTGCTGATTGGAGGATTTTTGTTGCCAAGGCATTCCATCCCTTTGAGGGATCATTAGCATGTTTGTAAGGTTTAGTCTTTTCCAGCATTCTAACATTTTTGTTTCCTCCAGCAAGAGTAGGTGTAAGAGTAGGAGTTGGAGCAAGAGTAGGAATAAGTGTAGGAGCAGGAGTAGGAAAAAGAGTAAGAGTTGGCATAGAAGAGGAGGAGCAAGAGTAGGAATATGTGCTTTAGGGTGTATCTTGGGATGTTGAAGGAGTTACACTAAAGAAAATTTACTAACTAACTTATATTTATTTCCATTTTCAAGTTTGTTTATCTTTGTCATAAGCATTTTAGGCAACTTTAGGCAACTTGTGGATAAAGTAAAAGGTTCTAAACCATTTATTTTGGCCAAGGGCTTTTCTTTCTATGCTTTAGAAAAATTTATAGCCTTTCTGCTCATATTAGTGTAATTAAGCTCTATTTCGTTAAAGTGGGATTTATTCAGTAAAATGGGACTAAGTACAAATTTTCAAGTATTTGAAAATGACGTGAAATTATATGTTTTTTGTCCAGGGGCTAGACATATCTGGGGCATGGTGACTAGCGCGGTGACTTTGTGTCCAGACTGAGTCCATCTGGTTGTATAATAAATCTCATTGTCAAGGTGAACAAGCCGAATCTGAAGCTAAAGAAGAGCGATGGCATGCGCGCACACACTATTTGTTTGTTCATTGAGCGTGTGGTGAGCTTTCCAAGATGAACGTCATTCCTATTAGCCAGACATATAACTTAATGGTGAGAACATTTAGATATTATTCAATGTTATCTTTTTCTAACGAATCTAATTGTGAAGGTGTAGCAAGAGGCATTGCTAGTCTAGAGAAGTCATTTAACTCATTTGACCCTTAGTGTATTTTCATGAAACTAAATAACATTCATATTATTAAGGAATTTCTCTAGTACCTTTTTTTTACGACATAGAGGCTTGCATTTCTTTCAAAGGTGATTTAGTAAAAGGCCTGAGGGCACATGCCATTCTATTTCTCAGACCGGTATTAAGATATACTAGTGCAAAGGGCCACATGCCATCACGCCTCCTCTGATTCAGATTCGGATTGTTCACCTTGAAATAAAATACATTAGAAACTTAGTAAAGGAATATTAATGAATCTCACCTTGAACCCGGGTTATGAATGCTCTTGCTGCATCTCTTGCATGGTCTGGCAAGGTGATGGTGGCACTCTTCTTCCGCATCCAACCATGCACAACATTATCCACCGATATGCTCATGCTGGGATCCCTTGGATTCAGCACCCATCTCTTTTCTAGGCAATCCTTCGTATATCCGGAACTTGGCTTGAACCACTCCACAGTTACATTGAAGGAGTTAGTTTCCGCGTCCTCCTCTGCATCAGTGATGCAGCGCCCCACCCATATCATTTGTTTTTTATTACTGGGTCTGACAAGCACGACCATTCCTTTGCAGACTTGTACTGGATTGAATGCTGAATCCGGCTTCTTGTTCCTTGGCCCACAATAGTGATCCTCAACATCGTTATCTGTCACTGCATTTCCAGAGGACATTGTTCCGCTACTATCTGGTGCTCTGGGTTCTGGCCAAAAGGACTCTTCCAATTCTTCATATACAACTGGCCCATTTTGGATAGCAGATATAATCTTCTCCCAGTATTCGAGCAAAGGCTTGCACCTCTTAAAATAGGATTCTCCACCAAACACCAACCCCCTCTTCCAGAAGGCAATATGCTGTCTAATCCCGGCCACTATACTTTCCTGGTCTTTGAGTCCATCCGGGTGCATCGGCCGTGGGGAACCCTGAGGAATCATAGGTTCCCCAGTTATGGGATCTCTCTTGAAGAGTTCAATGCCGTCCACTGGCAGCCACACTGTGTCCCATTCTCTCATCTTGTACCTCATCACTGGAGCACCGTCACGCATGCTGAAATGAAACTGAAGAGGCTTGGAGTGGCCAATCAACGTTTCGGATCCGTCCCTGATGTAGCCTCTTACAAACCCCTTAAAGTCTGGAACCTCTGTCACAAGTGCAGCTTCAACAGTGCCTTTGATGCAATTTTGGAATTCATCGTAGAGTTGTGGGAGGGTGAGGACATTGGATCGCCGGAGGGACTCTGCCAAGTGACTGAACATGGCATCGACGTCTTCATGAGTGTGCCCAACCATGAGAAAGCCAAGTGTAACCGTTTCAAATATGCCTTTGGCAACAAGCATCGCCAAGTACGCGAAGACGTATATGTTTTTGTTCTCACTGCCAGCATTGTCTGTTTGGAGCAGAAGATGGGGTGGAAGGCCACATCGGCCGCAAGAACTTCCTTGAGATTCTGCTTCGTTTGGATGAGGCTGTGGGCATGGTGCCCAGAACTATGGGAACTTCTTTGTACCTCTATGGGGTGGCGGGGGTGCAAACATGATAATTGCGTCCCTAGCAAAACACTTAAGGTCTCTGCAAAGTGCGCAGACTGAGCTGAACGGCCAACCCTTGCATAAGGCCACATCGGCCGGGCGACCAGCCTCGTCGGAATGGCATGAGGCCTCACGTGATAACCCTACAATCTGACGGCCAACATATTCACTGGGATGGCATGGGGCCCCACGCGATACTACAAGCCTTTGCTCCTCCTCCAGCTGAACCCTGTATGGGGTTCGATCGACAAGGGCCTTATGCAAGGGTTGGCCGTTTAGCTCAGTCTGCGCACTTTGCAGAGACCTTAAGTGTTTTGCTAGGGACGCAATTATCATGTTTGCACCCCCGCCACCCCATAGAGGTACAAAGAAGTTCCCATAGTTCTGGGCACCATGCCCCATGAGCGATTATGCCAAACAGAGACACAGGCAGCTGCATGGATGAAGAGATTGCCTTGGGGGCAGGATTGAGTCGAGGTAAGCACGTCTTTTTCTGGTCCATTTTGTCGTGGATGATGCAGAGGTAAGAGTCAGGTCTCTCCATGGAGAGAATCCTGTTATGATAATATGCAGTCCTGCAGCTTCTCTGCTCGATGTTGTGGTCGAGCCGCCTTCTAACCAACGTCTCTCGCTCTTGAGCGCTGCAAGAATTCTTCGACAAAGCCATTTTGATAGCAGTGCACTCGTCACACTTTGAAAAGCTGGAGTACTTTCCTATACTCACATCCCTGAACCTGTTGCTCCACAATCTACTAAATCTAGATTGGCTCAGCTTCCTATAGCCATTACTCTGGAGTTCCCGATTCACATCTTCCAATATGGCCCCTTTGGTATACATGGAAGGGAGAACTCGTTGGGTGTCTCGTGTTCCATCTTCCAAGATGCGGGTTTTATGTGGTTGCTGCTCGCTACATGT
The DNA here is from genome assembly GCF_000143415.4 of Selaginella moellendorffii. Lineage (NCBI taxonomy): Eukaryota > Viridiplantae > Streptophyta > Lycopodiopsida > Selaginellales > Selaginellaceae > Selaginella > Selaginella moellendorffii. The sequence continues at coordinate 1,155,629 of NW_003314274.1, forward strand.
CTTGGCAAACCTCTTGAAGATTGCCTCTCCATATACAACATGACCCCTGGTTTTGTGCGTACCGTCGTTCCCATGGACTGCCTATTGAACCCTTTGTTCCTCGAACTCAGTTTTGATTCTGTAGAATGTGGTTCGAGGGACTCCATAAATGATTCTCCATGCCTTCATGCAGACCAAACCCCTCTGGAAGACCATGCCCCCCACCTGATGTTCTAAAGCATCAACAGATGACCGTAATGCTTCATACACAAAATTGTGAGCTGCCTTCCAGGACAATGTCTTGTATTTTGCTCTCTCCTCTTCAATAGCATCCCAATCAGCATGTTGACAGCACCTCCTCTTGCAACAAGCAACTGTCGAGACCATTCGAACCTCTATCGCCATTTTCTGCCTTTTCAGTTCGTTGCTCAGATCCCTTTGGCTGCGCTGTAGGAAGGTGTACTTTCTTTTCCCATGAAGAGATGTTCTGTCATCAGTTGTAGTGGTGTTTGATTGTGAATCCTTCACATTCTCAAACACTAAATGCCTCAATTTCCACCGCACAATGCTTCCAATAGTCAGACTGTTTTCTTCTGTGTCAACAACCTCTAAAATCGCAACTCCAATATCATCCCAGCCCAATTCTTGATTAGCAACCGCATCTCTTGGATCGACAACTGTGGCTAAGCCCTCAGCTACCACCTCCCCCTCGGGGTTGTTTAGAAACACCTTTGCCTGAATCCATGTAGCACGGTTCTTAAGATCCACGGAGGGAACATGCGTCGCACTTGCGCTGTCCCCAACATCTACTTTCTTCTGAAGATTTTTCAAGGCAACAACAACATTTACCCCGACGACCATCTCTCCTCGTTCAATAGCGACCACATTCCCATCGAAGACAGTCTCTACTGATACAGCAGCATTGCCTTCCCCAAGCCTTTGACAGTGTATAACAAAGTTCCGATCCATAGACACAAAGGTCCCTTTTGCAACTATCTTCCCACCATTCAAAATGTAAACCTTTTCCCCAACCCTGAAGGCCATTCTGAAAGTGTAGAAAAGAAGTTAAGACCATACAAAAAATGATTGGAGAATGGCCTAAATCATAACATACCAAACAACCTCAATAGCATGAGGCCACATGCCATTATTCAAACATGCTATTGACACCCACGTGAAATTTCGCATTCACAAAATTGGCATGAGGCCTCATGCCATTAGTGGTACCACTAATGGCATGACAAGTAAAAACATACATGACAATACGCTAGCCATGAAATTGCAAGGGCCCAAGATGGCATGTGGCCTCATGCCATTTCTAAATGTGGTCCTAAACCATTCCATGGTGAACATACCAGGAAGCACAAGTGCCGAATATCAAGAGGAAGCGGTAGCCACACCAAAGACAGTGCCGCTCGCAACACCGCAACTACTCGTAGCGCCGCTCGCAACACCGCAACTGCTCGTAGCGCCGCTCGCACAAACTGCCACTCGCATAAACTGCCGCTCGCAATGGCGCTCGCAATGCCGCAACCGCTTGTAGACGCATAAACCACAGCTCACAACGCCGCTTACACAAGCAGCGCTCACTGCGCTCAGCGGAACCAAGAACACGGCGCACAAAAATGATAGACCTAGGAATGAGTTCGAGAATTCAAAAATAACACACGCTTGAACGTCACATCAAATCCTCTGACAAACCAGATCTTATGATTCCTCTGACAAATTTCAAACTGAGTAGCTTCTAGACTTTGCTGTCGGAGGTTGAACTTTGTCACATCATGTCCTTGCCTCGATCCAGCTGTGCCATGTCAGTGATTCGAACTTTGCCATGCCATGTCAGCGATCCGCGCCAAGATTATTCGCCGTGTAAAGGAATAATTATGCTGTGTGTGTACGTCCATTTATGGCAATATAAGGCCACACGCCATTCAAAGAATAATGCTAGTCGAGCATTTTTTGGTGCATTTTTGGGTTCCAAATTGCATGAGCCCACACGCTATAAAGTTTACCTGTACCAAAAATAGAAACAACTTTATTTACTTGGGAATTTAAGTGGTTGAGGCATTTTTAAACTTACAAACACATGCCCTACTTACATTCATTTGGTTGCTTAAAATTCAAAAATATTATAAACCTTTCTTTTTGCATTTTCAATGTTTTCAATTATGGTTTTTGATTTTTGCAGGACCAGCCTAGTAATCTATTTGCATCCCGTCATGTTTATAGCTAGCTTTCGTTTGTCCCCTTCGCTGGCCTGAGATACATCTGCTCGGAATCTGCCTCTTACAGCATTTGCCCAGAAAGGGCATCTTTCTTCACGCAGCATTTGCCACATGTTTAGGGTTAGGGTTTAGGGTTTAGGGTTTAGCAATTCAGTAGCTTGATAAACAAGCAAATACAGAACTTGATGCAAAATCCTTTGATATGTCACAATGCCACTAGGACCATAAACACATTTCAATAGAGAGGGTCCTTTCATTTCATAACTCCTTACGTAGATCTTGGTGAAACTAGAGTTAGTGAAGTTGGTTTCTTGTGATCCCGCATCTGATTGTGATGTCCCTTTGCAGTGTCGATGGAAAGGTCAATGCACACCAAACTGTAGAATCTTGGAGCAAAATAACGGTCGGATCTATGGCAAATGCCCCTGAAACATTGTAAGGCTCGTGTGGTCTCATGTGGTGTCCGATTGAGATGTTTCTTTGTAGGGTCATCAAGAAGGACATTGTATACCATTCTATAAAATCTAGTTGCGATCTAACGGTTGGATCTCCAGGAAACTCAAAACAATCTCGCGCGTGTCAGAATATTCTAGGAATATACTCCTATGTGCTCCTGAAAATGGCATGCGGCCCCACGCCATTCAAGAGATAACGCCAGATGACGCCGAGCATTTTTTGGTGCATTTTTTGGGATCAAAATTGCATGAGCCCACATGCTTGAACGTCACATCAAATCCTCTGACAATTTATTTAGTTGAACATCTGGCATTTTTGGAAATACAAGATGCTTTGGAATATCCAATCATGCATGGTATAAATATAGCGAGGGTATTAAATGATATCCCAATCATGATCTTTCTTTTGGATTTCGCGTGCATGCAGTCCGAGGAATGATGACGTTGCGGATTTCTTTTGGATTTCACGCATGCGCACGCCGATCCAGAAATTAATGGTGGCGCCCAAGTCCGAGAAATGATGACGTGGCGGGATTACCAACCGTCGTGACATTTCGCGCGTGTGAGGTTAGGTTTTGCATTTTGCTTCGTACTCGCGCTCGCACACTCGCGCTCGCATCGCGCTCCCACTCGTGCTCCCACTTCTCTACAGGTTTCTCGTGTGCATCGGCGTCCACTCGCGCTTGCATCACACTCGCGCTCGCATCGCGCTCGTGTTCATCGGCGTCCACTTCAAGACACACCCAGTTTGTAACTTCGCCGCCAACTCCGCCGCCCACTCCGCCACCCACACGCAGCCCACTTGGCGTCCCGGGAGATTTCAGCACCACTCTCCAACTGTAAGTGGCAGAGTAGCCTTGCTGCTACGATCCGCTGCACACACAGTGCACATTTGCCAGCGAGTCCGGTTGTCACGCCTCCATTCGGCTTCAAATGGTAAGTTTTTTAGGCCAAGTAGAAAATGGCATGAGGCCACATGCCATTCAGTAGCAACATTGGCATGCACCGATTGGGCTCTCGAGTGCAGTCCGGTTACAGATGGCATGTAGCCTCACGCCATCTTAGGATGCAGCCTCAAGACATCTGATGCAGTGGTGAATGGCGTGTGGCCTCATGTTATTTCCAGCTACTAGCTTTTCATCTGTCAGCTCTAATTGTTGTGCATTTCTGAACAGGCGAGGAATTGCGTTCTTCTTCCAGCCACTGTCAATGTGGATGCAGAGAAGGGGGAGGAGCTCACCAGTTGGACTTTCGGGATGGAAGGCGAGGATCTGAGGCTGTACAACACAGATGGTGGGAGAAAAGAATGCATGGGGATCCTCATCCAAGTGACAGACACTCCATGCAGTTCCATGCAAGAATATGGACTGGCACTTGTGGTAGAGACAGCGTCTGCCTTCAAGATCCACCTTGCACATCCTAGCGGCTTCCCGGAGGGGGGCAGCGGCTATGAGGAATTCCTAGAGGGAGCTAGGGAGAGGTTTTCCAGGAGGCCCACAATTTCAAAGACGCTGCGGGTCTATGAAGATCACATGGAATCCACGGACCTCACCTACGGCGATGTTCAAAAACTATATTCCAACATTGAGCCGTTGAGAGTGACTCCAGTTCGCAAAGCAAAGGGGAAGGGGGTCGATCTGGAAACTACCTCGAAGCAGAAAAGGGTGATCAAGCTCAAGCCGACGTCCGACTCTCCTGCTCCAAAAAAGAAGCTACTCAGTGATGCCATTGCCTCGGGTTCGAACACTACACCCACCAAAAAGAAGAGCCGCAAAGAGCAGAAAGAGCAAGAAGAGGCAGCAAAAATCGTCGCAGATAATAGTACTTGTTACTATTCCAACAAAGTATATACAATCGACGTGAGCCGTATCGACATCCAAAGCAAATACAACCACAGGCTAGTATCTGATGAGTGGGTGGAGAAATTGAAGCAGAAGATGCTGGCAAGTCCAGTAACACCCGACATCGCAGACGTGATCCCCTACTACCAAAAAATGAAGGGCGAGATGAGGTTTCCAGACTTGATCAATAGGAAGGTGTTGGACGATCAGAACATCCGGTTCTATGCCGTCTCCGGGCAGCATTCTAGCTTGGCGATGCAAGAGATAGTTGTGGATATTATGGTGGGCGAGGAGGTGAAGAAAGTCTTCAGGACAAGAGTTGTCCGCCTGATAAAAGGCAACTCGCCCCTCCGATCTATCATATACATCTCCCACGCGCAGAATGTCAAGCAAGAAACGTGCTACAAATCGGGTCTGCACGAGACATTGGCACGAACACGGAAGCTCTGGGTTCAACTGAAGAAGCCACAAAAACCAGGACAAGGACGTGCACTAGCAACTAGCGCCTGGCAGGTAAGCCTCGTTGTATGTGGCATAGCATGTGGCCTCACGCCATTTCCATTGCAGGAATTCTCGAGTCTTCTCTCGAAAACACTGGGGGTCAATGACACACTCAGCATCCATAACATTCTACTCGCGACAAAAGTTGTTTTTGACAAATGGGTAGATGTCCTGAGGAGGTACCATGACGGGGAGTTGCCAAACTCAATGGGTGTGGAGGACGGCCGGAAGCCCAATGATTTGAAGCTCAACGCATTGCGTTTCTCGCGGTCTCTAGACGACGACGACCTTCTGACAGTGGCTAATGCTCTTCTACGTGGTGAGGTAGTCTTCAACAAGACCAAAATGACTCCCGGCCATATTGTGACATACGAGGACTTGTGCACGACTCTGAGAGCTCGTGCGCTATTGAAGGATTGGATCTTCGAGCAAGTGGCCGTGGAGAGGGTGAGCATCGACACCACGCAAGAGATGATGGAAGCGCTGGAGTTGTCAAATGAAGACATCGACGAGTACGTGAAGGGGGCCCCCAAGTTCATCGATCTGCTGCGGGATGCCACGAAAAGTAAAGCTGAGAAGTTGGATCAGTATCCAAATTTCATTAAGATTGATGTCGACCGCCGGCTTCAGAAACAGCTCGACCCCGCAGCAGAGGCCTATCGAGAACCTTACCGGGTATACTTGAATTCGGATGAGGATCAAAGGTGGAGGAGCATCGTTTCCCGCGGAGATGAGCAGGTCAAGAACATCTTTTGTGTGATGGACTTCACAAACGAGGAGATCACTCATGCAGATGAAGTCAGCTCCATCATTGACTTAATGGTGGGACTTGCGGAGGTGAAATCTTCAGTCCACTATATGATCTACGACTCCGAATCCTATCACAAGTTCTGGAAGGCCTTGAACGAGGTGAAGGTTCGGTTGAAAGGCAAGGAGATGCGGGAGATCCATGGGATAATGGCTAAGAAGAAGATACCGACGAATGTCCGCATCTTCACACTCGCCCTTGTTATTGGTCCTGCAGCAGAGTGGGACTGGAGTGACTTCCCAGCTTCGTTCGACAAGGCCAATCGAATTGATCTGAGGGAGGTCAATTTACCCGTGCCTGAGGAACTGAAGACGGCTATGGAGCTTTCGAATCCAAAGAAAGCTCCAGGTGCAGCATGGGAAATGCTCAGCTGGATCTTCAACGCAATAGCGGGTGGGTCACCTGCTTCCGACTCCAAGGGCAAATGCGTTGTCGAGTACAACTGCGGCGGACTATTCTTTCGAGCCGCACTACTCAAGGGTGTCCCGTGTGTTGCGGTGACAAACTCCATTGAAGAGGTGACTTCAATGGAGCATATAATTACAGTTGCCAAAGAAAAACAGTATCTTCTCTGCGAACCTGGTGAGTACGCACTTTAAGTTTAAATGTTATCTCACAAGCTCTGTATGCAGGAGCGTGGCCACCCCCAGATGCTGAAACGGCGTTAACAGCTACTGTTGAAGATACCCATGTTGGGCCGAGCTCACAACCTGCACAAGGTAAGGTCACGTGAGGCCTCACGCCATTTTGATTATAAATCGTTGTGAATATTTAGACACGAGGACTGAAAAGCGCACTGGTGGCGCATCGAAGAAGGACAAACAGACAAGCAATAGGAAAAAAGGAGGTACAAATTATATTTGCAATGGCGTGTGGTCTCATGCCATTCCTTGCAGGAGAAACTTCTTCAAAGGCAAAACAGGCAAGCACCAGCCAAGCTCAAACTGACAGTGGTCATAAAAAGCGAAAGCACGTTGGACAGTCGTCGAGATCAGAGGCGTTTGATTCGAAAAGGAAGAAGGGCAACGAAAAGATGATAGGTAATGCCTCGCGGTTATGGCGTGTGTGCTCATGCCATTCATTGCAGATCAAGGGCTGAGTGAAAGCAGGCAGTCACCACCTCATGACTCAGATTCCTATGGCGGACTCCCCTTCCCCAATCTCAATGGAGAGGTACAATGGATGAGGGAAGCTTTTCAAGTCAGGGCCACGTTTTTCTCATCTCGTCGTCTTCGAAGGGTGCAAGAACGTGCAGAAACCATGTTAAGACAGTCGGGTGAGGATACGGTCCTAGGTCACGCACTAAAACAGGCTATGGATGTCTTGTATTTTGAGATGGAGACTCGGCCAGATGATTTTCCCAAGATGGTCCTAGAAGAACAAGCCATCCAGCCTGAGCAGCCTATGGAAGAAATGCAGGAGGGGGATGAGGAGCCAGAGAAAGATAATGAGCAGGAAGAGCAGAAGGACGAAGAGGAGGACAAAGAAGAGGAGGACGAAGAAGAGGAGGACGAAGAGGACTTGGATGGTCCTCACAATGGTGACGATCACAATAACGACGACGACGATGATGATGACGATGGCCAGCTTGAGGTGGCCAAAGAGCAGCGGAGGAAGGTCATACAAGACAAACCATCAGGTAAATAATAGTACATCCATTCCTAACCTTTTACCATTTCTAACATTGTCCATGTAGGTCGCAGAGCAAATGGTAAGTAGAGATTATTCAGTTGAATTTACAAACTCTAGCCTTTAGTGTCGAGGAAGGATAGTGCCAAGCAAGGGTCGAAACGTATGTCCAATCCTCAGAATCAACAGTGCGCCCAAGTGATATCGGTCCTAGTTCCTCAATAGCAGTTGATGGTAAATACAGTATAGTCGATTCAATGTGCTAATGAGTTTGTTTTTAGTAGCACGGGAGGATACCATCTCAATCGAAGGGAGATATTTGGACATGCATATGGATCCGCCAGTGGACTCTACTTGGCTGCAAGAGTCATCAGAGCTGGTGGAGGCTACTATCCATATCAACGCCAAGCAAGCTGACCACGCTCCACTTGATGCTGCCCATACCACTGAGTCAATCTTGTCCACGTATCCAACTGACGGTGACCAGGCGCCATTGGACCCACATGAGGCCGCCCCAGCCGCCGAGCCGGTCGTATCCTCATTTCCAACAGACTCAACGTGTGCCCAATCGTCTGACTACGCGCCGTTGGAACCTCCCTACACCGCCCCTGCTGCCTGTTCGGTCATGTCCACTTTGCCAACGGAGGCACCAGCTGAAATGGCGTGTGATCACACGCCATCGGAACCACCCCATGCCACTGTTGAGCCAGTTGTACCAGAGTCTACAGCTGAAATGGCATGTGCCCACACGCCATCGGATGCGATTGACCCCACATTGCAGAGGAGAGTATTTCCGCCCTTCACGTTTCCTCGACCAAAACCCTCTCAACGACCATCGGGAGCAACATTCGCTAATATTGTAGATGGTAAAATTGACTTGTACCATTTTTTATGCTGACGCATTTCATTTCAGAGTCACGGCGAAGGTACTGTATTGTTTTTGATCTGAACGGTGTCCTTTTCTCCCATGAGCGTGGCTCGTCCTCGAATGTCATTGCACCCTCCAAAGCCTGCGGTCGCAAGTTGGTCAAAAGAGACAGATTCACATTAATCACACGGGAGAAACTGCGGGATCTAATAATGACCATGCGACACTTAAAACAGAGGGCCGGGTTCAATTTGCAATTGGGAGTTTGGACATCCATGATGCGCCACAATGCATTAACGTTGCTACAGATGATGCACGATCAGACGCGAGTAATATTACCATTTGACTTTCTCCTAACGCAGGAGGATTGCTTGACTATGGTCCATGTGAGGGGTAGCAAGCCCATCTTCGTCAAGCCAGAGGCTGTAGTGATGAACCGGACTGCTAGCTCAAGTGAAATCCTCATCATCGATGACTCGCCGATTAAAACTGCAGCGAACACGCACACATATGCAGTGCACCCCATCTCTTGCAGTATGGAAACTAGGGAGAAGAAACCGTATGTTCTGGGGGACCTTGCAAAACGGCTTGGAGCGATGGTGATAGAGAACCGGCCGGTCTAGGAGGTGGCTGCAGAAATCAACCAAATGGCAGATGGAACGGTATATCAGAAGCCATTTGATCGGACAGACACCAGTCATCATTTATGGCATGTATATTGTCTAGCCAAGCACTATCCGCATCTCCATAATCTGCTCAACCGGATGGGTTCTTCGACCACTGAACATGAGCGTGGACGTATTAGAGAAGAGATGGCATTACTATTGGGTTTAAATCCTGATAGTGTGAAGAGTGATGAAATTCTAAGATTATTGTATAGGCGTTGGAGGCAAAAAATAACAGTCTGAGATGGCATGTATTTATTTAAAAATGTAACTTATTATGGCATGGGGTTCCATGCCATTGTATTAATATTAAAAGACAATTCTTTGAGAGGATTTGCATTATACTAGAAGTGTTACAGCATGTTATTGGAAGTCTACGAAGTTGTTTTATTAATAATGGGAAAGTAAAGATTGAATGGGGACTTGGGCTCCACCTAGACTCGGAGCAACTGAGCCAATATTAAAAGGATGGAAAGAAATTGGACGACGATGACAAGGAGAAGAGAGAGGTGAAGCAGTGGCAGGGGGAGGAGAAGTGATTGAGTAGACATTTCCTTGTTTAAAATAAAATGGCATGTGCCTCAATGCAGTTGAATTTTGTTATATTTATATACTATATAAAGGTTTGGAAACCTTATTTTACAAGTGGGATAATGACAATTCCCACTTTAACGAAATAGAGCTTAATTGCTTTGACTGAGCATTTGCAGTGTTCAGGGTATTTGATGTTGGTACAGATTAGGTGTGTGGCAAATTAGCACTTTTTTACCATTCCAAAGGCAACTTAGGTATGACACTATACCTTCTCGAGCTAAGTCTTTTTTATTCTTAGTAAATTCTAGTGACTTTGATCTATGAGGTATAGCACACCTATATTTAACTTGACCCCAACTCCATATTTTATAGAAGGGGAGTAATTTGCGAACCTTCTCAGGTGTTAGGGACAATCTCTCTAGTATTATATATCGATCACTTTGATTACTACTACACCACAAACATGATTGTTGACAATGATCATATATACTACAACTTCATGTAGTCTTTCAAAGGCAAAGTCAAAACTTAGGTAGATTCTCTTCTCCCAGAAAATTGGACAAACTTCCAGACACTACTTGATTCTTTCAGAGAATGTTTCATTGAAAAAAAACCTATAAACTAACTATTTATTGATCTCTTTTCATTCCAGTAGGGTGCTCATGAGTTTGTGAACTACATCACCAGGTTTTAAGCATACTAAAAGCAGTGTTGGGATCATAGAGTAGTCTAAGATGAGTAACAAGAGATCATAACATTCACAACAGGTCTACGTGGGAACTTGTAGTAGAACTTTTTTAGAAGACATTTAAGTCTTGTTGCAAGGCATTTTCATTTACCACGAAATTGAAAAGAGAAACTTGTTGACTTAAACATTGCTAGAGTTGATTTCAACTAAACCATCACCCCATTAAAATTACTGTGTGCAGCTGTTCACCCATCACCACAAAAGTTTATCACTATTGAACACACACTTCAAGTTATTGAGAACTTTGCCAACGAGATGTGGCAGATGAAGGAGATCATTGTTCAAAAATAATCATACCATGATAAGTTGCTCCAGGAGTTTGTAGGGTCCAGGAAAGAAGCCACTACAGCTTGGGAACACCAATTCAAGTCTTGTTAGTGCACTCATTGCAAGACAAACACACATAACACACAATGCTACTTTAAGCTTCACCCTGGGCTAAAGTGATGGTGGCACATTGGAAGGAGAGAGGAGCTTCATTATGATTCCCAACAAGAAGAAAGCAACAAAGAAAGTAGATGCTAGAGGTATGAAGGGTAGGGCAAAACAAGATAATAACAAGGATCAGAAGAAAGCAGTAGTAAAGAAAGTGGACATTGGAGGTGATAAATTCATGACAGAGCAAGAGGATCACAGCAGGGATGGGAAGAAAGTGGTGAAGAAAACAGTAGTTTCACTCATCAATAAAGGAAGTAGGCATTACTAGGCTGGATTAATTGCAAGAGTGTGGAGGAACAGAATCTCGACAAGGCTCCCAGGTTGAGAGTGTGCTAGGCGTCTCAGGAGGGACCCTAGGGAATGTGACAAGAATGATGCAATACAGGACATCCAGTTGGCAATGTTGCTGGATGAGATTAAGAAGCTGGCATTGGCATTCCCACAAGGCTGTGAATGAGCTTGTCCTCAATGAGTTCTTGCACCATTAGCTCCTGGACCATGTTGTCAACCACTTGTCCTCCTCCTGATCAAGGCACACGAACGCTCGTGTTGATGTAGGAGACCCTAGTTCCAAAACAATGTAGTGACGAATGCTTGTATGTTCGCTGGCCTCCATCGAAGCTATGTGCCATTGGAACACATAGTTCTCCTTGTGCTAAAAAAGGATGGATCCTGGAGGCTCTGCATAGACCACAGGCAGCTCAACAAACATATTGTGAAAGATAAGTATCCAATTCCTAGGGTGGAGGATCTTTTTGATGAATTAGGCCCACTCTGGCTATTATTAAATAGCAGTCACGGATGAGGACAAATTCAAGATAGCTTTTCATACACATTGGGGACTTTTTCAATGTAAAGTCATGCCTTTTGGCCTCACCAACGCCCCAGCAATGACGAACTGCCTTTTTGCACCTTTATTCGATTCGTCATCATATTTTTTTATGACATTCTTGGGTCTCTGCAATTATCTACGTAAGTTCATTGAGAATTATGCATCCATCGCTGCTCCGCTCACTGACAAACTGCGCACTTCCGGTTTTTTGTGGAATGAGAACACTTATTTTGCTTATGAGTGGCTCAAACACAAGATAGAGATGGCACCACAGCTATGTTTACCGGATTTTTCACAGGAGTTTATTGTAGAGACCGGGTGCCATCTTGAAGCAGAGAGATGACCTAGTGGCCTTTGAACGCCAGAGATTCACAGAGGTGGAATCAAGACAACCGGTTTACGAGCAAGAGATGCTTGCTGTGATCCATGCAGTTGGCAAGTGGCGCCATTATTTCACTCCTTCGAGATTTATCCTACGTACTGACCATTTCAGCATCAAGTTTATTCTTGATCAGGTGGGTTGACCAACTACAAGCTCTGGATTTTACCATTGAGTTTAAGCCTGGCAGCACCAATGTCCTGCCGGATGCACTGTCACGGAAGTTTGAAAAACCAGTGACGTCCACTTTCATCTGGATATCTTCACGGGAGGGTGAGTATGTACAGCAGATCAGAGGGGAATATGAGGAAGACGAGGCTCTGAAGCCGTTACTGGACAACTTCAGGATGTCTACGAACTTCTCTCACATTTGGAGGGGACACCGGATATTACTGAGCAGCAAAGGGAACTTCCGCAAGCAGGTGTTTCAGGAATGTCATGAGGGAATTCTTGCTGGACATCCAGGTGTAGCAGCCACCACATCGGCAGTTCAAAAGCGTTTCCACTGGAAGGGGAAGCAGAGACACATTCGTGCATGGATATGCTCTGTCAACGAATCAAGGCTGAGACTGTCGCATCCCCAGGCCTCTTGCTTCCTCTTCCTGTGGCAGGACACCCTTTTGCAAGCATCAGCATGGTGGAACTCCCTTCAATCTAAGCCAAGAACGCAATCTATGTGGTGGTGGACAGGTTCACGAAAGTAGCGAGATTCATCCCAGTTGCATCTACATTTTCAGCTGAGAAAGTGGCAGAGGTGTTCTTCGCCAACATTGTACGCTTCCATGGCATCCCGCATGAGATTGTGTCCAATAGAGATCCGAAGTTTGTCAGCAACTTTTGGATAAATCTCTTCCGATTGTTGGGCATGAAACTTAGCTTCAGTAGTGCGTATCACCCAGAGGGTCAGACTGAACGCACCAACCAGTCACTAGAAATGCTCCTTCGGGCCTACTATGCTGATAAGCCATCATCTTGGCTTCAATGGCTTCCACATGTGGAGTATGCTTATAATACAAGTCAGCATAAATGTATGCCATTGGAATGTCACCATATGCAGCACTCTATGGATGAGATGTTCCCGGTCTGTTCGATGTCCAGCCATCGAAGTCACCGGCAGTGGAAGACCACTTATATGCTGTCCATGAGGTACATGCTCTGGCTCGTCGACACTTGGAAGCAGCCAGAGCAAGCATGGAAACACTATGCTGACAAGAAACGTTTGCTCTGGCAATTTGAAACTGGCGACTGGGTTTATGTACGTTTCAGACCTGAATGGCACCCTCTAGGAAGTAGAGCACACGCCAGATCTAAGCTCCATCCTCCTTACAAGATGAACGAGGACTAGCCCTGCCACCGGGATCACGACTACATGATGTATTCCATGTGTCCGAGCTCAAAGCACACCATGGCAAGCTCCCGGACCAGCTCAGTCAACATCAAAGGAGCCAAGACAATGCCATGATGAAGATCCCGTGGCATCAACAGGTTAGATTTTATCCGTGCAGCCAGTGATCCCAAAGCTCATCAGCAGTGGCAGGAGACGAGAAGAAAAGCTCCACCACGAAGTTTGGAGCTCAAGATGATCAACGCCGAGCTCCAAAAGGAGAGGGAAAAACATTGGGTAGAGTGGATTCGCAAGCGTCTCCCAACAGATAGAAAAGTCTTTCTTCAAGACTCCAACGGTGGTGGGGAACTGCCAGTCATCTTGGATACCGGCGTGTCTCGCCTGGGGGGGGGGGGGGGGGGGGGGGTGGAGGCACCTTGTTGATAAAGCCAAGGCACCTTCCCCCAACACTAGAAGTGTAGCTGAGAGCCACATCCTGCGCATCGACAGAAGGAAAATGTACGTCCGACGGCTTGTAAAAACGGCCACTACTGGGGCGAAGCATCAACAGGTTCTTGAGCTTTCGGGATTCAAACAACCTCGCAGATTCATCTTAGAGCCGTCTCAAACGTGCTTGAGTTTCTCTTCTTCCTTGTGTCTCGACAAAGCTTCTTGTGTTATTAGCAATACAATGCATCAATACAAAGATCTTCTTCCACATCACGAGTCTTAATTGCTGGGAGAGAAACATCCAATTGCAATCTATGCACCATTAGTCTCTCTTCTTTTTGCTTCCCAAACCCAATCCTCCAAAACTTTTCATGTGCCTTTGAATGATCATCCATCTCTAATTTTGACCATGGATAGACAGTAGCATCGCCGTGCAACTAATGGTGGGATTTATTTTTTGCATTTCGGCAAGCCCAAGCTCATAAATTTGCATCGTATTCGTTCGTTGATGGGCATATCTGCCATGTTGGTCCCACTGTATTGCGACCAAAGCTTGAACCAAAGTGCAATTTGCTGTCATTGACAATTCGAAGGCCCAGATGATCAAACCAAGAGCTCGGATCAAACTGTTTTCTCTGCGCAGCCTTAGCACTTCCCGATCTCGGAGATGAAATAATACACCTGCAAGAAGTTGCTCTCTTCGCCAGTAGCTGCAACGTCCAGGGATTCGTCGTCCACCATGATGGTCCATGGGAGCTCCAAACCCAAGTTCTCCAACTTCTTTTTGTAATCCCAAGAACCAGATTCCTTTGTCATGTGAGACATAGAAAAGACATTGTAGCTACAGCTTAAGCAGCAACTTTCGATGATCTGTTGCATACTCCCTACCGGAATTAAAAAGATCGCATGTAACCCCTGCGCTTCCCTAACCAGTGTCTCATCTAAATATGTAACAGACTTTAGTATATTCTTAATATTCTCTATTTAGCTTAAATGGTGGCAGCGGCAAGGCAAGGACAAATTAATTGCTCCTTCCTTATACACCGGAGTTTTGATAAGCCAGACAATACACCAAGAAGCAGGCATTTACTTCTACCTAGTGATCTAGACGCTAGTAAGGAAAAATGTCACAGGAGTGACAGACTTGGATAAGATCAAATCTGTTTCGCCAGGATCAGAGCGTCTTTCTAGAATTTCTGGATCAGGGACGACACCGACTTAGATTGCCGGTGCGAATGGTCAGAAATCGGTGACTTTCAAGGAAATCCAAGTCAAGTTCTCCGAGAAACACTGCCAGACACAGGGAATTAAGCTCTCCATGAAAGCCCGAGAAATCCTAGTCCGAGATTTACCGCTAATTTGGACGAGTCCCCGAGCCGCCCGATCAGACAGGAAAGTGACAACGCAGTTATCTCCAAAACCACACGAGCGAGGGAAATTTCCAAAGGAAAATGCGACAGAGCAACAGCTGAGAGGAAATCAAAACCAAAGTCTTCAAAAGCAAAGCCATGACGGAGATGTCACCATGAACTTGGACGAAGTCTGCCTTGAACCACAAAAAGGACACTGTCACCACGTTAAACATCAATTAGTTGCTGGATCGACCCCAACGAAAAGCGAACCGGTGAGCGATCTCCTTCTCTCGCCAGTCTTGTATCTTGCTCTTGTCGTTTGCCACGGCGACAGCGTCCTGGATCCAAGAACTCGATCGGCACTCCACTGTCTTCGAGAAACTGGAAGACGAAGATAGTCAAGATCAAAGCAGCCAAGACAATGCCAACGATGCGATCCACTCGCGTGCCGCCAACAGGTGACTCATCTTCGACTTCGCCAACGAGATTTCATCCGCGCAGCCAATGATCCCAAAGCTCATCAGCTGTGGTGGCAGGAGACGAGAAGAAGATATGCAGCGATTGGTCCACCGGAGAGTCCGATACATTGCTTCCTCGATGCGAGGACCTGTTGTAGTTGTATCGTCTATGTCGGCTCCTATGTAGAAATTTCCAGTCTTGAGAATGACATAAATCCCTTGTGATTGAATCAAGGGATAAAAATCTATTCGGCATAGTACAAGGAGGTCTCGATCTACATCTCAGGCAAGAACGAAAAAAGAACTTCCATATCAACAGCAAAGATTACTCTCTGTGATTTTTGGCTCTTTCTTTTGGGTTTTTTTTTCTTTCTACTTTCAGGATGTTTTTTTTGCTAGGGTACAGTCCTTGAATTCCATCAAAAACTCTAGGAAGCCTCGCTACGTCATTTTTTTTTCTTGGAAGAAAAACTAAGCGAGGATAGATGGTTTCCATAGATTAAATTGTGGGTGTATTTATTCTGATCCATTTCTCTTACAGAATTCATATTTGGGAATTATACAGATTCACTCCCATTTTCAAAAGCAATTGAAGTTTGAAAATGTTAAGAAAGATTGTTAAGAGGTTTAAAAAATATTCCTATTTATTAATCTAATTAATCAAATAAAATTTTATAATTATAAACATGTTTATAATGTATAAATATAAGATTAATCTTATTGCATATCAACCATTAGATGGTAGAATAAAAAAGAATATACTAGAAAATGTTTAAGAAAGTTTATAAATTATAAACATGTTTATAAATTATAAATACAAAATTAATCTAAATGAATAACAATCGTTAAATGGTAGAATATCCTAGAATATCTAAGCATATTCTAAGTATATCCACTACTATCAGGTTTGCTTAAGCAAACCAAAAAAGTTAATGACAATAGAGTATTTTATTTAGCAAGTAATTATTTGATATTATAGAAATGTTGTATAGCAAGTGATTGATTCATAAATAACCATACTCCCTTAATTATTATCAATATGACATTCTTTGTTTGATTCTTCTAAGATCTTTATTAAACAGCTGTATGGCTTTATTTTTGTCTCCTAGGAAAAAAAACTGTATCAAAGCCTTAGAACCCTTACATAACAGGGTTAACATTCTGTTTCTCATTCTACTTTTGGGAAATATAAGCTGAACTTAATTTCCATATAAGATGAAATGCAATTGAAAAAATTACTAGGGTAATTAACATTTAATTATCAATTATAACATTATAATTAATTTATAATTATAGAGTATAACTAGGACATGATCTTATATTTATTTGAGTAGAACATATATTAGACATTTATTGTCCCAATATGAGGTGTATATATATATATATATATCTATTGGGTATATACGATATTACCCATATATATGTACGATACCCATCCTTTAGTATATAGGCTGCCTGGATGTATTCTATCTCCCGTATCCAGTATACTATACTATACTCCTTTTCCTACTCCTGCCTATATACAGTGGAAATGGAATACATCTAGTGGAAACGCTTTTGAACTGCCGATGTGGTGGCTGCTACACCTGGATGTCCAGCAAGAATTCCCTCATGACATTCCTGAAACACCTGCTTGCGGAAGTTCCCTTTGCTGCTCAGTAATATCCGGTGTCCCCTCCAAATGTGAGAGAAGTTCGTAGACATCCTGAAGTTGTCCAGTAACGGCTTCAGAGCCTCGTCTTCCTCATGTTTACCATATAGGAAGACGATATTGGGCGTAAATAAATACGATATATTGGGTATACCGGGTATTGGGTAATATCGGTAATATATTGTATATGATAGTACCCGATATTTATCGTATATATTGGGTAAATAAATTTATATATGGTAAATAAGAAAAGAGCATTAGAACGCATAAAGTGTGAAACTTTTCACATATTTGAATTTTTGTATAATTAATTTAAAATTAAGAAGCAAACTAAATCTGGATTAAAAATTTCATAGAAATGTCAAGTATAATATAACATCTTTTATATTATGCACTGTTCAGAATAACATGATTAAAATTTAACAACTTAAAAATATAACTCAACAAACATTGTGAAAATTATCATTGTAAATATTAAGATGGCATCACAAATTGTAAATATTGAAATTTATCTGGATAAATATATTTATTATTAAAATAATCATATAAAATGGAATTTAAATTTCAGCTATGTTTACAATTTGGTAAAGATAAAAACAGCAAACCCAAATTCGTCCCCATTATTACTATTTTTTATTATACTGGGGATATAGGGATTTTTCAAATTCAAAATGCATGATCATCTTACATCTGTAATTTGTCTTCTTGTCCATCTTTCAAACTTTCAAAAACTGGTACAATCTAAATGTAAATATTATATCTTAAATGTATTCTCTCACAAATATTGAATTATATCATTTACATCTTATCTTATTGGTACTACATTTTTCAATAATCTAAAAACAGTTAACAATATTTGCTATCCAACAAGTTATTTCTACTATAGGTCTTTTATTTGACAATACTGAGTGAGAAAAATGCCTAAAAGATGCTGAGCTTACGTTTCTTTCAAAATGGCAGATATTTTATGGCCTGTGCCTGCAAAAAATGAAGCAAGTAAGCTTTCTTTGTGTTTGATTCACGTCTTTACCAGGTCCTAATTGCAGAAATCCCGTAAAAATGCCTTGCAAAGATGCCATCCGGTGTGCTCTTGTGCACTGACGTCGCTGCTCACGGATATACCTGGTGTCGACTGGATTGTTCAGGTAAAGTTTGCTTCCGCTTCACGGCACAGTATGATCCTCCTCAAGATCCAAACACGTTTGTTCGCAGAGTCAGGCATACTGCAAGAACATGACGCATTGGACATTAGGTTGTTTTCCTCATGGAGAAAAGACTTAAAAGCATTTGTATCATATTTTCGAGCATACAAGAGCAGCACCACTGTAACTACATTTTCCGGTTTACTTCTTTGTCCTCTACTTGGAAGAAACTGCAGGTTGGCAAGATTGCTAGGGATTTGGCCTCTTGCAGCTACTTTCGATGCCTCCCGAGAGAGATTCCAAGTCTCAAAAGCCAAAGAAAATCGCAGGCGTTGAAGGTCCCCAGCAAAAAAAAGAAGCTTGAGAGCCATGCAGTGGAAGAAGCAGCAACAAAAGTAGAAGCTCTAGTTACCACTGAGTAAATGTTGTGAGTGGCTCCCAGTCCATAAAAGAGCTGTGGTGCACTTAGTCAGCCATTAGCACGCGAGGAAACTCGAGGAAACTCTCACCTCCTGCTATTTTCGCTTGACTCATTTGCTATTTCTATTTGTTAGATGGAAGCCATTCCATGACAGACAAAAAAAATAAGCACAAAGATTTAGCGACAAAAAAACTTTAACGTTTACTTTAACTTACTCACTTACCTAAAGAGTTTATTTTTTGAATATCTTCCAAAGGTAAGAATAACAGACTTGTAGAAGAGGCTCCAGAACTCGAGAGGATGGCTACCGAAGGGAGAAAATTCGAGGGCGTTGAAAAACCTGACACAAGAAACAAAGAGCTCAATGCTTAGTAAGCTTGAAATTGACACACCTTTACTCAGTCAGAGCGTCAGCCTTAAAGGCTGCTTGGAGAGAAGCTTGCGCTACTGGATAGACGAACACCAGAATGTTCTCCATTTTGGTCCGGAACTCGTCGAGCATCAGCTCCAGCACTGTGTCCACGAACACCTCCTCTGACTCCACCACTTGATGCACACCGGCATGCAAACGCCGCGGGATCGATCTGGCATACTCGAGCCCCACAGTGAGCCCTGCATCGTTTAACAATGCCACGACCCTGGAAGAAATAAAAGTCACATGTAAGTACTAGTTGACAGAAGAAAGAAAGAAAAAGAAAAAGTTAACCCTGGAATGTTGAAAAACGCATTCCAATTTGTTTTTCCATCGGCTGCGAGTGGGATCTCCACATCTGCTTCTCTCGTAAGCCTCACGCATTTCTCCCGAGCGGCCTCACAGAGCTTTCGCAGAAGCACTCGCTCGACCATGCGCAATCCAGATAACCTCTTGCCCTGGGCTGAAAGCTGACGACCCTGGGCTGAAAGCTCCTCCTTCAGCTTCGAAGTTTCATCCTTCAGCTTCGAAGTTTCATCCTTCAGCTTTGAAGTTTCCTCCTTCCGCTTCGATGTTTCCTCCTTCAGCTTCTCCTCGAGCTCTGCCACTCTCTCCGTGAGTTTGGTATTCTCCTCCTTAAGGCTCTCCCTTGAGTCCTTCTGCAGCTCCTGGATTTTCTCAGCTTGCTCTTTGTTGACCTTCATAAGCTTGTTCTCGATCTCTTCTTTCTGTTTGGTGACTTGCAGGATCAACTTGGAGTTCAGAGCTTTGAGTCTCGTGTTTTCGCCCTCCAGCCCCTGGTGTGGCTTGGGAACAACCCTGATGTAGTTCTGTCTGGCCCATGCCTCAGGCTTCAGCCTCGAGTTCTTGTAGCTAGGATCACTGATCTTGGCCTCCAGATCTTCCTTCCGCAGGCTGAAACGTTTCGCTGCCGCATCCACCGCAAAACCAAAAGCGCCATCCAGAGATTTCTGCCAGTCACCCGCTGGAAGAGGCCATGCAGACAGAGTGCACTCCACGTAAAAAATCGGGACGCACGCTCCAGGCGCAATGTAGTTCTCTGGAAAGAAAAAAAACACGAGAATTCCAGGACAAAGAGCTACCACAAAGCTTCTACGAGGGCAGAGGCATGAATACCCTATTCTGCTTCGCATCCAATCTCTCAGCTTCGAGGGGGAATTCCCTCTTTGCTGTGGCGAGAGATATCTTGGCAAGGGGGGCGCCAATCGATCGGGAGTGACTTACCGCTGCCGCTGCTGCTCATCGCTCCACTCGCCGCCAACCCCTTCGCCAAGAACCCTAAACGAATGGTGGGCGGCAGGTTAATTTTAATACATTTACCAAAGTCACTTTTGTTAAAACTGAATTAATATAAATTATTATGAAAAGCTATGAATTATGCTCTATGTTATTGAAACTGCGAAGAGACTTTGTTGAGAAGAGCAACTCTTTCAAATGCGAGAAAGGTTTTAAATTGATAGAAATATGAAAACTTTGTGATATATATACCTTCTGTAGCAAGCCATCTTCTCTCCAACTTTACAAAGGTCGTCAAAAGTGCTCATGAACTGCGTTGATAAATTCTTTTGCAGGCTTCCTGTCCCCAAAATAAAAAGCTCACAAAACAATTTATAAATTATGTAGTCTCTAACCTGCAACTATAGGTGAGAAATTGCCAATCAATGTCCTTATTCACAACCACCTATAAGAAAATATATAGTTCCTATGTGCATAGGGAAACAAGAAATCACGAACCCAAGGCTTGAGATTCACCAAAACATGTGAAATGGTTGCATTCTTCATCAACTACAATGAAAAGAACGTTCATAGAGAAGTGAAAAAGGAGAGTTCCAAGTTGAGTACCTTCTCTAGGTTCTCAACAATAATATTAGCTATACTTGAAGAGTTTTTTGATGTTTCTAAATTTTTTCATGGATTGTCTTCATTATAAATTGTGGAGCATAGGATTACATTAGAGCTAGGGACATAACCAATTTATTGGTATCCATTTTGATTAAGTTATGCAAAGGAGCAAGAAGTTCAATGACAAGTTAATAAGTTCTTTGAGTTTGGATTTATTCAAATAAGTAAGTCTTCATTTGGTGCTCTAATCGTGTTTGTGAAGAAGAAAAATGATTTAATATGGATGTGTATTAATTATCGTGTCTTGAACAAGAAGATAATAAAGGATAATATGTTGATGCCACATGTGAATGATATCTTAAACAAATTTGGTGAAGCACTAGTGTTTACCAAGATTGATTTGAGGAGTGGATATCATCAAATTGCAATGGATGATACATTTATTTTTAAGATAGCATTTAATATAAGCTTTGGGCATTTTGAGTTTACAATTCTGTTGTTTGGTTTTATAAATGCACTAACCACATTTACTTAGTTGATGATGAAGGTATTTAAGCATTATCTTTATGAGTTTGTGGAGATTTTCTTGGACAATATTCATGTTTTCAACAAGAATATAGAGGAGTATAAGGTGCATTTGTGTAAGGTTTTTTTGTTATTACGTGACAGTAAATTTTATGTAAAAAAGAGAAAATATGAATTTATAAAGTCAGAGGTGGAATATCTAAGCTATATTGCAAATCCAAGGAAGGTGGTTGTGGTGGAGAACTAACTTACATCGACTTCAATAACTCAGTTATACAACTTCTATAGTATGGTTATTTATTACTAATATTTCTAGTATAAGTTTGTGGAAGTGGCTATTCCTTTGACACGATTGTTGTGCAAAAACATGCCATTTGAGCGGAAGAAGCCACATGAGGAGAGTTTTATGGCATTGAAACGATTGTTAAGCAAGGCTTTAATGCTTCATATTGTTAATCTATCAAAACCTTATAAGGTAATATATGATGCAAATGGTTATGCATTGGGAGAAGTTTTTATGCAAGAGGGACAACTTATTACATATAAGAGTTGAACTTTGAATATAGTAAAGCAACGTTATTTTACATATGAGCAAGAGTTACTCTTCATTGTTCATGCTTTATGGCACTATCTTTATAGTGCAATATTTGTAGTGTTGATAGATCACAAACCTTTTATATATCTTTTCATATAAAAGGAGTTAAACACTAGACAAACTTGTTGAATGGTTAAACTCATGGAGTTTATGAAGTTTTTTATTGAGCATCCTTCGGGAAAATTAAATATAGAGTGCGCTCAGGCTCAGGATGCTAAGATGGTCTCTTTGCGAACTCAGATGGAAGCACTTTTCTTATTGGTGGCTGCAATTTTTTATTACAATGCCCGTGTATAGTTGCCATAGGTGGATGTGTTAGTTACTCAAGCTTTATTCCACTATCATGATTGTCCAGAGGTTGGTCATTTTGGGGGAAAGAAAATGTATGAGTTGATTAAGCACAATTTTTATTGAACAAATACAAAGACTGATATCTTCGAGTATTGTAAATCATGTGAGCTCTATCAATGAGTAAATGTGTTACGGGAGAAGCCAAGGGGATTTTTGCAACCTTTACCTATTCCTCAAAGCCATTGGTGTAATATTTCTATGGACTTTATCACTTTTTTGCTATGAACACAAAGGCAAAATGAGTAAGTATGAGTCATTTGATGAAGTATGTGCAACTGTTGGCTCTTCAGAAAACTATCACTGCCTCAGATTTAGCTACAGTCTACTTGGAGAAGGTTTTTCTTGATTTTAGTTTACCGAAGGACATCATTAGTGATTGAGATTCAAAGTTCACTAATGGATTTTGGAAGAGCTTTGAAAAGGTCATATAAATGATTTTGAAACTCTTCAGTGGAGATCATTCTCAAACGGATGGGCAAACTAAACGTGTGAATCAGGTGGTGAAGGATATACTACATTGTAAAAGCATTTACCAAAGATGTTTAACTATAGCATTGGTCAAAGGTAAGGATAATGGGATCTATATTTTTTGTTAGTGCAATTTGCATACAACAATAACTAACACAATGGAATTAAACTAAGTTTTTACTTTGCCATGTTTGGAAGACATCCCTAAACAACGGTGGAGTTAGGATTGCATTTGAGTAAAGATGTTCAAATTAAGTTTGACTCAGAGGCAGCTGATTTAATCATATAAATTAATAAAATTTTAATGGTGTGCAAACAGAATTTGCAAACAGCTCAATATAGAGTGAAGAAGTTTTTTAATAAGCATTTCCAATTCCAGGAATATAAGGTGGGTGATCTCATCTTTGTGTAAATCATTTTTCGTCAACTAATCACCCCTTTAATCTATTGGCTTAGGGTAGGTTTTGACATTGTTGTTTAATAATCCTTCCTTTGTCAGGGAATGATTGTCCGTGATCATATTTAAACCACCCTTTGGTCACTATGGTTCTTTTAGGGTCTATCAAACCTTGGTTCTCCCTCTATTAAATATTCCTTTAGAATATTCTTGTCCCACTTGTCAGTTACAAGAATCGAATTGGGCTTCAATACCAAGGAAACAATAAATAATCTCCTGCAATTTGTTGGTAGTGCAATGTTAGTGTTTTAACTTAGCATCATTTAATGTGCTTATGCTATCCATTGTTTAAGAATTAAAAAAAAGTATACTTTCAATTATAAATTTAATTATTAGAAATTGTGACTTTAAAATGTTGATTGTGGTTATGATAATTAAAGAGATGGTTAAAAATGCACTTCAATTTTTATATTCACAATCACATTGCACCTTAATTATAAAGTTTAAAGCTTATACTTTAAATTTATTTGGCTTTTTTTAGAAAATATGTTTCTTGAAGATGCTTATAGCATAATAAAAATATTAAGATTTTTACTAATGCATATCTAAAAGATCTTTACATAGCTGAAATTTAGAATTCCATTTTATATGATTACTTTAATAAAAAATCTATTTATCCAGATAAATTTAAAGTGTAATCCTTAAATTTTGTAATTAAGATGCAATGTGATTGTGGATATATAATTTAAAATGTATTTGTAAGTCTAATATAGGTGTTTGTCTTATTAAACTACATATTCTACCTACAAAATTTTGAGTGTATATTGAAAATCTACTATATAAGTTATGAGTTTTTCTGTTTATTATCATTTTTAATTTTTATGTTTAAAAATTTTATTTTTGAAATTATAAATGAATTTATTTACTAAAAGGGGTATATTTTCTTGATTTGTTTTTCTCAAATTAATGGCATAAAATTGTCAGGGATTATGGTGACAGGGCATAGTCCCACCATGGCAAGCTACTCATCTCACAAATCCTCTGCCATCATGGATGTTAGGATCCTATTCCTTACACCTTTTATTTTTGAAATTACAAATGAATTTATTTACCAAAAGGGGTATATTTTCTTGATTTTTTTGTCTTAAATAAATGGCATAAACTAATCAGGGATTGTTAGGATCCTATCCCTTACACCCTAAGCCAACTGATCATTTGTTTGTATGGCCCTTTCTTATCCTATTATCTTGACATTTTATTAAATTTTCTTTTTATGTATAGATTTCTTTTATTTCACAATCTATCACACTGTCATGGCTTATGAGCATTTTCATGGTTGGGATTGAGTTTTTTTATATCAACAAATTATTGAAGGACAAAAAATTAATTAAAGAAACACTCTTGCCATTTCTAACACAAACTACTGGGTATATTATCTTTCATCTAATAATTTTTAAAAAGTGTAGTTCCAGTTCTTTATATTAAAACTTCTTATTCAAAATATTCAACTCTATCAGCACCTCAAAATAAATATATAAACAAAAACTATACTTTTAAGCTTTTGAACATTATGAGCAATTATCATTCATCAATTGTCTCCCATAGTCTCAATAAAACTGATATAACATAAATGACCAACGTAGATTTGGGTAGGTTTTCTTTAGTTTATTTGATTTAGGAACTAAGAGGGAGAATAAATTGGAGAATTTATTAAAAAAACTTTCTCAAGTAAACTCTTCAAAACTTTGATCTTGAGAAGCTCCTTGTGAACTCGTGGAATCTGGCTCTTGGTTGTGGGATCCCAGGTGGTAGACACTCTTAGAGCTATGGTGGGTGCTTTGCCTTCCAAAATTCGCAACACCTACATGCAACAATGTCAACCTTGTACGTTCATGATTTTTCTTCATAAGGATCAACCTGACTCATTCTTGGCCTCTGCGAGGGTTCTCTTCTCAGGCAAAATGCCGCTGCGTGGACCATTCCTTGGATCTTGTAAAGCTGTTACTCCTGGAATAAATCTTTAACCAGTCGTGGATCTAGTAAAGAATCGGCATCTCTTACATCGAGTTTTGGACGAGCCTGTAATTAATACTAAATAGAAATAAATATAAAAATATGAACCTTACGCATTCTGTGAGACATTGTTCTGCATGAGGCAGAGATATATCAAGTGATCTCCACACCAAATGAATACACGTTAGCTTTCTCTGTAACCTGTCCACTTGAAGCATACTCTGGAGCCAAATACCTTCAATTCTAAACATTAAATCTCATATTAAAATAACATATGAGTTTTGGTTTCTTACCCCAAGTGTGCCAATTACCTTTGTCTCAACTGTGGGCTGGCTGCTTGTATGCCATCTAGCCAATCCAAAATCTCCAACCTGTTACCATATAAGTAATCTTATAGTAACAATGGTAAATATCTTACCATTGGAGCATAGTCATGTGTGAGAAGAATGTTGTGTGGCCTGAGATCTCTGTGAATTATATAGTTCCAATGCGGCATTCCTCATGAAGATATCGCATCGCTCTGGCAGCCCCCAAAGCGATTCCCTCTCTTGCACACCATGTGTATTTCAGTGTTTAGAAAAAGAAAAGAAAAGCCAAATAAGTGATAGCTGAGTGACTTGTTGCACACAAACTCGTAAACAAGCATTCTCTTTCCATCCTCGACGTAAATTCCTAGCAAATTTACCAGGTTTCGGTGCTGTGCTCCACTCAGAACCTCTGTGCGCCAATGGTTTCAGGAGTGCATTATCGGGTAAGGCGCTCGCTTCAGGAGTGCATTATCAGGTAAAGTTCGCTTACGCTTCACAGCCCAGTATGGTCCTCCTCAAGATCCAAACACGTTTATTTGCAGAGTCAGGCGTACTGCAACAACGGGACGCGTTGGACATTCGGTTGTTTTCCTTATGGAGAAAAGATTTGTATCATATTTTCGAGAATACAAGAGGAGCACCACTGTAACTACATTTTCCGGTCAGCGATCCTTACTTCTTTATTGTATTTAGGTGGAAGAAACTGAAGGTTGGCAAGATTGCTATGGGATTTGGCCTCTTACAGGTACCTTCAACACCTCCCGAGAGAGATTCCAAGTCTGAAAAGCCAAAGAAAATCGCAGGCGTCAAAGGTCCCTAGCAAAAAAGAGAAGCTTGAGAGCCATGGAGTGGAAGAAGCAGCAACAAAAGCAGAAGCTCTAGGTAACAGTTACCACTGCGTAGATGCTGCGAGTGACTCCCAGTCCCTAAAACAGCTGTGGTGCACTTAGTTAGCCATTAGCACACGAGGTCCTTCACTTGACTCATTCATTATTTCTATTTGCTAGATGGAAACCACTCAAAGAAAATGAGCAAGAAGATTTAACGACAAAAGAGCTTTTACATTTACTTCAGCTGCTTAACTAAATAGCTTACTTTTTGAATATCTTCTGATGGTAAGAACAGCAGACTTATACAAGAGGCTCTAGAACTTAGAGAGGATGGCTACCAAAGGGAGAAAATTCGAGGGCGTTGAAAAACCTGGCACAAGAAACAAAGAGCTCAGTGCTTAGTAAGCTTGAAATTGACACACCTTCACTCAGTCGGAGAGTCAGCCTCAAAGGCCGCTTGGAGAGAAGCTTGCGCTGCTGGATAGACGAACACCAGAATGTTCTCCATTTTGGTCTGGAACTCGTCGAGCATCAGCTCCAGCACTGTGTCCACGAACACCTCCTCCGACTCCACCACTTGATACGTACCGGCATGCAAACGCCACGGGATCGATCTGGCATACTCGAGCCCCACGGTGAGCCCTGCATCGTTTAACAATACCACGACTCTGAAAGAAATAAAAGTCACATGTAAGTACTAGTTGACAGAAGAAAGAAAGAAAAAGAAAAAGAAAAAGAAAAAGTAAAACTTACCCTGGAATGTTGAAAAACGCATTCCAATTTGTTTTTCCATCGGCTGCGAGTGGGATTTCCACATCTGCTTCTCTCGCAAGCCTCACGCATTTCTCCCGAGCGGCCTCACAGAGCTTTCGCAGAAGCACTCGCTCGAACATGCGCAATGCAGATAACCTCTGCCGCAATGCTGAGAGTTCACGGCCCTGGGCTGAAAGCTGACGACTCTGGTCTGTAAGTTCCTCCTTCAGCTTCGAAGTTTCTTCCTTCAGCTTCGAAGTTCTCTCCTTCAGCTTCGAAGTTTCCTCCTCGAGCTTTGCCACTCTCTCCGTGAGTTTGGTAATCTCCTCCTTAAGGCTGACGATCTCCCTTGAGTCCTTCTGCAGCTCCTGGATTTTCTCAGCTTGCTCTTTGTTGACCTTCATAAGCTTGTCATTCTGTGCCTTTGTGTTCTTGATCTCTTCTTTCTGGTTGGTGACTTGCAGGATCAACGTGGAGTTCAGAGCTTTGAGTCTCGTGTTTGTGCCCTCCAGTCCCTGGTCTGCCTTGGGAACAACCCTGATGTAGTTCTGTCTGGCCCATGCCTCAGGCGTCAGCCTCGAGTTCTTGTAGCTCGGATCACTGATTTTGGCCTCCAGATCTTCCTTCCGCAGGCTGAAACGTTTCGCTGCCGCATCCACCGCAAAACCAAAATCGCCATCCAGAGATTTCTTCCAGTCACCCGCTGGAAGAGGCCATGCAGACAGTGCACTCCACGTAAAAAATCGGGACGCACGGACGATTCTCTCCAGGCGCAATGTAGTTCCCTGGAAGAAAAAAAAAACGAGGATTCCAGGACAAAGAGCTACCACAAAGCTTCTACGAGGGCAGAGGCATGAATACCATATTCTGCTTGGCATCCAATCTCTCAGCTTCGAGGGGGAATTCCCTCTTTGCTCTGGCGAGAGATATCTTGGCAAGGGGGGCGACTTGGGATCGGGAGTGACCTGCTGCTCATCGCTCCACTCGCCGCCAAGCACTTCGCCAATAACCCTAAACGAATGCTGGGTCATAGGATTAATTTTCATCTAACGGCTGTTGTCAATTTAGATTAATTTTAATACATTTACCAAAATCACTTTTGTTTTAATTATTACTAAAAGTTATTTATTGAAACCGCAAAGAAACTTTGTCAAGAAGAGCAACTCTTTTAACTGCGAGAAAGGTTTTAAATTGATAGAAATATGAAAACTTTGTGATATACATACCATCACCGTAGCAAGCCATCTTCTCCGCAACTTTACAAGGGTCATCAAAAGTGCTCATGAACTGCGTTGATAAATTCTTTTGCAGGCTTCCTGTCCCCAAAATAAAAAGCTCACAAAACAATTTACAAATTATGTAGTCTCTAACCTGCAACCATAGGTGAGAATTTGCCGATCAATGTCCTTATTCACGACCACCTATAAGAAAATATATAGTTCTTCTGTGCATAGAGAAACGAGAAATCACGAACCTGAGGCTTGAGATTCACCAAAACAAGTGAAATGGTTGCATTCTTCGTCGACTACAATGGAAAGAACGTTCATAGAGAAGTGAAAAAAGAGAGTTCCAAGTTGAGTACCTTCTCGTCTCCTACAATATCTACCAGTCCGTCTACAAACTTGTGCTCCTAGATAAACAGCACAAGGACACGCATTTGAGACAAATATTACTTGAGAGCGCTACTCACAGAAGATGCGTGGATCCCAAACAAGCCGGAGTCATTGTACACAGAAGTAAAAGCAGTAAAATTTTCCACCTTGGGATGGAAAACGAGAATGCGAACTAAGTAAGAACACTAAAACCAAACCACGATTCATAGATACACAATCTGGACTGGATGACCTTGCCCAGGCCCCCAGTTGAAAACGAACCGACTAAAACGGAAAAAAAAAAAAAAAAGTTAACATTTTCTTCCAGCAAACTTGAGAAAGAAGGGGAAGCTTTACCTGTAACACAGTTGCTGCAACAGCATTGCGTTCGCTTCTCCAGCCATCAGGGATTTCAAAAGCGATGGAAGCCCATGTAGTCTGCTTAAAAATGGAAGAGCTAAATCCATTTAGACTTCCAACAAAGAGAAAACACAAAAATGAAAGAAAGGAAAAACTCTTACATCACTCTCGCCTTGAAGGGGCTACCTCTGGGGGCGCCACCAGAGGCATGTCCTCAAACAACGGTTTCACCAGCGAGAGAAAATAGTCGTGCTTGATGCCAGACCCAGCGAAAACCATCCGTGAAGCTGTTTAGTTTGCCCACAAAATCTCCCTGCTATTAGAAAAAACACAAGAATAACGAAAGCAGGAAGACATGAGAAAGCTAGAAACTCGTGAAAAGCACGAGAGTCAGAGTTTATCCAATGAGGACTCACTTGCCACCAGCACTTTGCCAAGAGGGCCATTGTAACCAGCGGGATGCAAAGCTTCCAGAAGCATTGCTTGAGTTGGCAATATCTTTAATCTCTTCTCTCAAGATGTCAGCATGTGAATCCAATCAACCCTGTAAGAAAAAAAAGAAAAAAAGAGAAAGAGATATTTGTTCTTTGATATCCCACTCATGGAAAGCCGGGTTCCGGATGCTATCAGCAAGAACAATCTCGGGAACAAAGCTCCTTATCAGATCACCCGTATAAGACATTTGCTCTCGTGAAAGCAGATGCAAGAATATTACCGTCGATGGCTTCTGCTTCGTGGACAAGCCTCAAGTGCGTCCTGTTTCGCGTGCTCTTGAAAACCATGTGAATAGTAAACCAAATACATTTATAATATTTACATGTTTCTAGAGTTTTTCATATAAAACGAAATGAATTTCATGCACGGGGATGACAAGCGCGCCACACAGTCATCGTACCAGATCGCGGAGATGGAGGGAGCCGCCACCACCGCTGCCGCCACGGGATGAAAAACTCTCAAAGTATTTCAGAGTTTCCATCTATTTTTTTTATTCTATAATCTAATGGTTAATATGCAATAAGATTAATCTTGATTTATAAATGATAAACATGTTTATAATTATTGATCAATTGAATTATTGGACATTACTATTAAGCAAGCATTATTGCATGCAACACACAGCAAATTATTAAAATTATCAGTGAATATTTTGAGTATATAAAAAATAACTAACTTAACTATTTAACTGCACAACCAACCTTGACTCTGGAAAAAAGATATTAAGAACTCTTTGCCATCGAAACTTAGTAAGTACATCACTTGCGCATCCTGTGAAAAATAAGCTCAAAAGTCATAGTTTGTAGTCCAGAAACAAAAAATACCTCGGGCCAACTACAAAAAGTCTCAGGAGAAACTTGAAGAAGATTGAATGCAGCCTCACCATCGACTCTAGCACAAATTTCCCTGCCTGGTTCTCCAACGTCAAAAAGATAGACGTCTGCGTGGAAAGAGAGCGACGCTTGATCGCAACTACGTGTACAGAAACAACAAAACCAAGCGCCACTTTCATCCGTCACACGCCGACCACAAGCACCGTGTATTTTATGAAGCTGGAGCTCCACTCTTTCGAGCCTTACGACATCATCTTCTCAGGTCAAATAGAGAGCTTAAAAGGAATCTCTCCTACCTGGCCATAGCTAGACCATCGAGAGACAGGAACAATGCTGTGAAGACACGGGGAAGAGATGACTGCAGTGAGATGGGAAACCTTCACGAAAGATGCTCCTTCCGTGCTCTCGGTCCAAGAACATTTCAGCCTGCAACGAATAATCGTTAAGGAGGCGAGAGAGTTTTTCTTTTACCTTTCACCAGTATCTGTATAAGTAGCAAGGCCGGATATAAACACAAGTTGTCCGGAATAAACCTCGCCAAAAGACCTGCCAGCCAAAGTCACTCTCAGAAAAAATCAAAAATAAAAGAAAAACAATTAAACATTTTTACCAGCTCTCCAGCATGAACTGAAGCTCAATCTCGATAATTCCCGTGTCGTCGTTAATAGACAGTATAGATGGTTGCTTGGCAGATGAAATCTGACAACCAACAAACGCTGCTGTACCATAAACTGCAAGGTTGAACATCTTTGGTCTCAAGTCCTTTACCAGAAGCTTCAATCAGTAGGAATGAGAAAATTTGCATTGTACATACACGAGCGGGGAAATGGTTGAGATCAACAGCACCGTGTGGGTTGCGTGGAATTAGCACTTCCGATCCAAGACATGTTTCGTGATCAGACGCTACTGTCACCTTTGACAACGATTCGAAGATTATTCCGAAGTAAACGCAGTTTTACCTCTTGCTCGAGTTGAAGACAGGGCGGCACACAATAGATCCGAGTGCATGTTCCAGACTCCAGGCTTATCTCCATTGTGTCACAGTTTACAAAGGGTCGTTCAAGGGCCAACATGCTTCCGTCACTGCAATCACGTAAAACATGTTTACTACAAAAGCAGAAAGCCTGATACGAAACCTTAGCAAAGTGGCGATAGGAACCTGGTCATTCCACAGGACGAATGGCACCGTGATTCCCTCACTATCAACAAGTAAGATTGTTTTCCATCTTCTGTCGCCGTTCGTCTCAGTCTCCATGGACTTTTCCAGTCTATCGTTACAAAGTGATTAAGCCATACTCGATCGATCACGCGAAACAACACTTACTTGGCATAAATATGGTAATCTCCGGCAGCTCCACGTTGTATAGACGGGAAAGTGTCAGAGAGAAACTGCTCGCCGAGCAGCATTGCATCGTGTTCTTGGTCCTGAGTAGAAAACAGTAGCTAACTCACAAAAAATCAAACATTCACTGCACCTCGTCAAGTAGGACTACTAGGTGCTCTGTGGGTAAAAGACGCGGAGCACACGATCCATCTCCAACTCTCAGCCTACAACCTGTCATGCGTAGATCTCGACCTCTCTTAATAGTTCCCTCCTCATCATGTACCATGTCAAAAAATCTATGAACAAAAGAAGCCATCAACAAAAAAAGGTAAAGACGAATACCAGAAGTTCTTGGCTTACTTTCGGTGCAGATAGTGGTCGACTGTGTTCCCGCTGGAAAGATCTCCAAGCGTAAGAAGATAGCTATTGCTCCCTGGAAACTTTGTGTGTGATACCATCAATCAACCGAGAATGCAAGCTAAATGAGCTTACCAGGCAAGACGTGGATGTCCAGAACAACGACCTCCATCACGGCATCCAGAGAAACAAACTTCTTCTCCAGAATCGAGTCGACAGTCACAGCATTTGCCAAATGCTGATACCGCGCCCTCCTCGTCCTCTTCATTTGCATCACGGGGTGATTCTCCGCAAGCCTCCCTCTGCCTCTGCCGCGCTCCCTCTCGCCCCAGGCCTATCATCCACAAACAACACCTACATTCCTCAAAAATCCCTCGAACCGACCGAGAAGTCCTCACCTGGAAGAGCTCCGCGAGAAGAATCCCTTCCGTGACCACGCGGGGATGAGCTTGGCAGCACGAAAAGACGCGCGACATCATCCACGCCCATCCGGGCACCGCTGCGCCATCGTCGTGCCGCCGCCGGTACTCCTCGAGCTCCTTCCTCGCCCATTCTATAAACCCTAGAATATCATTTCCCGCCATAACCATTCCAAATTTACACACGGGTAAAGTTATAAGCAGCCAGTGGACGAGAATCCCGATGTTCCCTTGTCTCTTACCTCTTTGTTTACTCTCTTTGCTCGATACTTGTGGAATCCCGGCCTTAGAATCTCTTCCTTCTCCCAAGAAAGGATTCCAGGGTCATCACCCCGAGAGGAGAATTCAAGCAAAGATCTATCACAAGATCAAAGGGAACTAGAAAGAAGAAATGGATCGAAAATCTTTGTCTAGTGTTCCTTTGCCGAGCAACATAGCCATACTTTCGGGCAGCACTGTGCCTGGCCATTTTTCTTCTACTTCTAGTTCTACTGCTACTACTACTACTCTTCCTTCTAATCGAAACATTGTGGTAATTTTTGATGCGTCGAGGGAGATGTCAAGCATCGCTGTGGAGTGGACGTTGGAGAGAATTCTTCAGCCTGGGGATGTCTTGACACATCTTGGGATTTTACCGCAAACAGTCACAGGAATTGTAAAACTCAGTAAGTTTTTTCGCTTCTTTTTTGCCTTTTATTTTAATATTTATTGTTTAGTGCGATACAAGCCCCAGAAGGGGACTGAACAGTCTATCGTTGGCAACCAGGATGAGGAAATTTGTAAGAAACTGAAGCTCTACAGCTTAATTCTCAGTGATATTCAAAAGGCATGCGAGGATCTAAACGTAAGAAATCATTCTAAACTTTTGGTTTTTTTTTATGTATATTCTTTTTAACAGGCCAGTTTAGATCTTCGAATTGTTACTGGGCATCCACTGAGTCTAGTTGCTGTGACCGAAACAAGAAAACTACAGCCTACATGGGTTATTCTAGACAGGTTTTTTTTTCTTCTTCTTCTTCTGTTTTTTAGGTCCTCTTAATTAATTTGCTATGAATCTGGATAGAAATATGAAGAGACATCGCAAGCATATAAACGACCAGCTCTCCTGCAACATGATTCTCATGGATCGGAACAACGAAGGCAAGATTCTCAAGCTTTGCGCCCCGATGGTGTTGGGACCATCTCTCCAGTTCCAAGACATCTCCGACTCCCAAATCCTCGACACAGTTGGAAAGTATCGCTGCTTTTCATCCTCCGGAGGGGATTCGGACAGCGACACGATCCTCACACACAGTAAACACGGTGAATAGCATTTTCGTTATTTACATTATTATATTCAATTTTTCCATGGTTTCATGTTCAAAGCACTCAAAGGAGGAACATCAAATAACAGTGTCACTGTTGATCCTGGCCCGAGTGAGAATGCGGCAGTGGAGTTGGACGCTGTACTGCCGACAGAATTGGATGAAACCAACACTGCAATCAAGCTGGATAAAGAGAAACTTACGACTGATGAAGCGATCACCGAGGACACCATCCTCTTCCCAAAACCCGGGAGCTCGGCACTGCCACTTTGCTCGGTTTGCAAGCACAAGCCCCGCGATTTCAAGAGACAGACGAGAGAGTTTACGTATTCTGAGCTCGAGGAGGCGACAGACAATTTCTCGCATGCCAACTTTCTGGCCGAGGGAGGATTTGGGTTTGTGTACAAGGGCGTTCTCAAAGGTGGCCAACACATTGCCGTGAAGCAACACAAGCTCGCCAGCACGCAAGGAGGGAGGGAGTTTTGTGCAGAGGTCAAGGTTCTGAGCGGAGCACAGCACCGAAACCTGGTAACTTTGCTAGGATTTTGCGTTGAGGATGGCAAGAGAATGCTTGTTTACGAGTTTGTTTGCAACAAGTCACTCGACTATCACTTATTTGGTACTTTCTTTTCTTTTCTTTTTTCTTTTGTCTAAACACTTGGCTTTGACATGTGACAATGGTGGCAGACAAAAACACGGTGTTACCATGGTGTGCAAGACAGGGAATTGCTTTGGGGGCTGCCAGAGCGATGCGATATCTTCACGAGGAATGCCGGGTTGGAACTATAATTCACAGAGATCTCAGGCCACACAACATTCTTCTCACACATGACTATGCTCCAATGGTAACCATTGTTACTATATCGTTTCTAGATTACTTATATGGTACCAGGTTGGAGATTTTGGATTGGCTAGATGGAATACAAGCAGCCAGCCCGCAGTTGAGACGAAGGTAGTTGGCACACTCGGGTAAGAAACCAAAACTCATATGTTATTTTAATATGACATTTAATGTTTAGAATTGAAGGTATTTGGCCCCGGAGTATGCTTCAAGTGGACAAGTTACAGAGAAAGCTGACGTGTATTCGTTTGGTGTGATTTTACTCGAAATGGTCACAGGCCGGAGATCATTAGATATATCTCTGCCTCATGCAGAACAATGTCTCACAGAATGGGTAAGATTCATTTTTTAAAAATTTCTATTTAATATTAATTACAGGCTCGTCCAAAACTCGATGTAAGAGATGCCGATTCTTTACTGGATCCACGACTGGTTAAAGATTTACTCCAGGAGTCACAGCTTTACGAGATCCAAGCAATGGTCCACGCAGCGGCATTTTGCCTAAGAAGAGAACCCTCGCAGAGGCCAAGAATGAGTCAGGTTGATACTTACGAAGAAAAATCATGAACTTACAAGGTTGACATTGTTGCATGTAGGTGTTGCGAATTTTGGAAGGCGAGAGAGGTGAAGCACCCACCATAGCTCTAACAATGTCTACCACCTGGGATCCCACAACCAAGAGCCGGATCCCACGAGTTCCAAGCAATACCACGCTCAAAAGTCCGAGCAAGCAAAGCTTTCTCTCATATAATGAGATGATCACCAGCTAGATGGCGTGAGCTACCATGAAAGTTGACTATAGGTAATATACTCAAGAGAAAAAGAGAAACTATTCTTCGTGATGTTGTTACAAGAAGCTACTATAATCCAAAGTCATACAAAGAGCTTCTCAGGATCAAAGTTTCAAAGAGTGATCTTGGCTGGCGCCATCCATCGCAAAGAACTCGGAGATCACCTCCAGCGGCATGCCTTTGGTCTTGGGAACCTTGAACAGGGTGAAGATCCAGGGCACTAACACCACCACCACAAAGCAGCCAAACAAGCCACCGATTCCCAGCACCCCGAGGAGCTTTGGGCACATGTTGGTGAGGAGGATGTTGCAAGTCCATAAATGTCAGGTTCGTTAAATTCAAAACAAGATTATAGATCCGTTGGAAGGAAGGAAAAATAATTTCTAGCCGATTATCTATAAAATAGAGACCTGGTTAAAATAAAAACACGCCACCACATTCGGATCTCATTCGCCTTTGCTTTGTGCTCCTCTTCTACTTGGCCCATCATCCTCTAGAATGATTATCCATTTGGAGGTAATATTCTTCTCACAAGGTCACTCAGCATTGTTTACACTCAGAAAGACATAAAGGTGGACTTCATGAAGGAATGGAGGAGTATAGAAAATTAACTCTGCAAGAGTGTTAACGAGGATTGCTCTTCTCCATTCCTGGGATCTATTTGCACCATTGGTTAATAATGCCACTTGAGGAAGAGAAAGCTTGAAAAGAACCGAGAAGAATTTTTCATTTTACTCTCTCTTTTATTTAATCAATAAGGCTGATTGATTCTGTGCAGACCTTTCCTCAACCGGTTTAATCACCGTCTGGATACGTTGATTCTTTGATATCTACCGGATTGGAGACAGCAGCCATTTAGACAAGAGGTAGTTTGAGTTTCAAGTTCACGGGGATCAAATCAACTTTACCTCGTTTTGTCTACTCACCAGGTATGTGGTTAGATTAAACATTCATAACTCTAGCTCTAGTTGTCGGAATTTGAATTCTGACATTCATGTTAACAGTGCTTAAATTCTCAGGAATCCCAGCCAAGGCTGTGATTTTCTTGGATCAATGGTATCCAAGGCTCCGATACGACAGTAGAATTACTGCCATGTGGGCATAACTACTGCCACATCTCTACAACTTAAGGATGATCCACTTGTAAACAATTTGCTTGAGTTAATGCACCCGATTCATTTGACCTGGATGGAATGAGGTAGAAACTGTCACAATCTGAGAGTGAGGGACTACAGTGCTTGTGATGGGTTTTGTGATCCAATGGTAACCGCAGAAGAAGAGGAGGCATCTTTGCAAGGTACCGGACCGGCTTATTCGACTCGGAATCTTCTCGTGCCACGAGTCCACAATTTGTGGACCCACTCGCCATTAGAAAAGAATTGATTTTCAATCTTCCAGACCTTAACGGCTAATTAAAACCAGGGCTTGATAGCAATTTATTACTTTTGACAACTTATTTCCGCTCCCATCCAATGGTTGAGGATGACGGAATAAGTGACATGGCAGCTTTTTAGTTTGGACTTCCAATACTATTTAAGTCTAATAATATGTCATGTCCCAATTAACCGGCTAATATAATACTCATGTTTAATGTCAATAATCTTCTATTTCCTCTAAATGATAAGAATCATGCTTCTACACAAGCATAGAACTAAATCAGGCTATGCACATTTGATAGCAATGTAAAGGCAACATCGCTGCAAGGATTTAGTCTACAAGCATTCCTTGCTGCTCGTTCCCCTTGCTCAATCTCACAAGAGTTGTCCAAGCAATCTTATTGGCTGCAAAGGGGCATGCTGTGGAGCAGCTCCTCGGCTTGCTCCAGCCGCTGTGCTTGTCCCAGCAAATCTATCAAACGGTGGAACTGCTTGATCACCAGCAAAATGCCATGAGCGCTAAATGTGGTATCGTGGACTGCCATGCTGTCAGCATATACCGTTGCAGGGCATCTGGACGAGCAAGAAGTATATTCAACCGTCAGCACGACCTTGTCTCGTGGACTGCCATGTTGGCAGCCTACGCTGGCATGGAACTTCTTTACTGAAAGAAATCTGGTCTCGTGGAAAGCTATTGTGCAAACATTTGCCCAAAATGGGCACTTTTAATAAGTCGGTGGAGCCGTGGGAGTCCATGCCAGACCTGCGCCCTTTCATGGACAATCATGATAGCCGCGTATGGGAATCAGGACTTGGTAGACGTAGCTAGGCGTGTTTTTGACAAAATGCCGTCCAAGGACGTTGCGGCCTGGACGTCCGTAATCACGGTTAATCACGCCATTCATCTGCTGGATCCGCTGGCTGGACACCAGTGGATTTGATGACCGCTTGAGCGGCATTGCCCGCGCTGGAAAGGAGAAAGCCCTAATACACGTGTCACAATGCCACGTGGCCGCGAGCGATCCGCGATACGTGTCCAGATTTGAAAGAAGATCCTTCCCACCCACCATGGTTCCCTGGAAGATCAATAGGCTTATAGAACTCAAGAAATCTCTCATTTCGGGGCTTCCAAACGATGTCGCTCGCCACTGCCTCGCCAAGGTCCCCAGGGTGTACCACCGCAGCATGCGATCGGTGTCAACGACTTGGAGGAAGACGGTCGAGAGTGAAGATTTCCTGGCGGTAAGAAGGAAGAATGGCATTTCCGGGCTCGTTGTGATCCTCATGGAAAATGGGCACAACTCCTACTGCATTTACAATCTTCCCTCCAAATCCAAAGCGCCTCTTCCAGATCCATTGCCCACGGGGCTAGAAATCGGCGGTGCCATTCGCCACATTCAAGACCGCGGCGGTGGGCACTCTCCTCGTCGCGCTGGAATCCAGGACGAGCTCTCGCCGCTCGACTGTGGAGAACCACACCCGGATCTTCGATTCCACCGAGAACAATTGGCAGCCGACTGTCGTGCGGTCGCAGTTCGCTATGGCGACAGTGAATGGGAGCTGCGACCACGACGGTGACTTTGTCGCCGTGACCGAGTCGTACGATGTCGCGACCGACACGCCGCGGTCGACCATGCCGTACAACCTCGCGGCGCTTCTCTTCGTCGCATTGCAAGGTGTTGGTCTATGATCCTGGCAGCGATTCCTGGCACCGCGATTCCTCCGGGATGAGCGCCATGGATCACGGAGAGCTCATCTCTACCTCCAGAGGGATTTACAGCTTGACCGCCTCGGACCGCCTCTACAAGTTCGTGGACGGGGAATGGGTTCTCGCCGGGAGCGCACACCATCCCTCTCCGGCTTTCAATGTCCACTCGCAGCGGGCATTTGGGCTCCGGGACGAGATCTTCGTTCTGCGCGGTGATGATCTGGGAAGCAGCTCTTGCGTGATTGGAATTTGCCACGGATTGTTCCTGTGGTTTAGAGCTGGCTCCGTGGTCATGGGATAGATCGATCCTGTTAGATGAGCTTGCGGCGAATTCGGGTGCTCCGCGAGCGGTTCCACACGGCAGCGGCATCGGTGATGAGTGACAATGCCAAGTTCTTGGAGACCGATGTGGACGGATGGAAGCGAAGGTATGGAGAACTCTCGCGAGCCGTGGATGCCGTGGTCGAGCAAGCAGGGGAGATTAGCATCAACACGACAGTTTCGAGAGCTTTCGTGTCTCTTCTCAAGTGGTGCGTACAAGAGAATAATCTAGCACAAGTTCGTCGTGTGCACGACTTCGTGTCCGCGAGGCATCCCGGCTGCGCCGAAGACCAGTTCGTGGGAAACATGATACTACAGGCTTATCGGAAGCTTGGGCAGCTTGATCTAGCGTGTGCGGTATTTGCCGGCATTTGCAACAGAGATCTTTTCTCGTGGACTATCATGATCGCAGCTTTTGCCCGGGATGGGCACTTCTCCGAGGCATTGTTGCTGTTTAGACGGATGGAGCTCGATGGAATAAAGCCATCCCCGGTGACTTGCGTGACAGTTCTTGCCTCCTTCACGGGGCCCAGGCTTCTCCCGCAAGCTAGAAAGTTTCACGCAAGGATCGAAGCTCTGGGCCTGGAATCAAACGTTATAGTCGGGACTGCGGTGATCACAATGTATGGGAAATGTGGAAGCCTGACAGATTCCAGGCTAGTTTTCGAGAGAATGCCGCAAAAGAACCTCGTCACCTGGACGACGCTGATATCGACCTATGCCCAGCACGGCCATGGAAAAGAAGCGATGGAGATTTTCGAGAGGCTGCTCGCTCATGGAGGATTGGAACCCGACGCGGTTGCTTGCGTGAGCGCTCTCGACGCTTGCTCGAGCCTGGCATCGCTAGAGCAGGGCAGGAAAGTTCACAGGATCGTCGTCTCGAGGGGATTCGAGAGCAACACAGTCGTGGCAAACGCTCTCGTGTTCATGTATGGGAAATGCGGGGCTGTGGAAGAATCGAGAGCAGCGTTTGACACGATCCAACACAAGAATCGCAACTCATGGAACTGCATGCTCACGGTTTACACCCAAGGAGGCCACTTCCGCGAGGCGATGGAGCTCTTCAAAAGGATCGACGTAGAGCCGGACCACGTCACTTTTCTCTGCCTTGTTCTTGCTTGCTCTGGTGCGAAAGACCTTGCCGAAGGAATTGCCACTCACAGACTGATCGAAGAGAGCGAGGTTGCTTCGAACGAGGCCCTGTGCCACTCGCTCATGAACATGTACTCCAAGCTTGGGAGGCTAGAGAGCGTTAGGGAAATCTTCGAAAAGATGGCGAGCAAGAACGTGATCTCCTGGACGTCCCTCGTCTCGGCCCACGCCCAAGCCGGGGATCTGGAGATGACGCTGTCGCTCTTCGCGGGAATGCAGCTCGATGGCGTCGCTCCAGACAGCATCGCGTTTGTGAGCGTCTTGTCTTCGTGCAGTCACGGAGGATTGCTCGAGAGCTTCCCAGTGCTCTTGCGGTGCATGGTGGAGGACTGCGAGATCCTTCCACGCGTGGAGCACTACGGCTGCGTTGTGGACGCTCTGGGACGGTGCGGGAAGCTTGACGAGGCGGAGAGGTTTGTGGAGGAGTTGCCGGTGAGAGTGGCAGTGCTGTGGATTGCGCTGCTAGCGGCGTGTTCCACTCACAAGGATGTGAGGCGCGCAAGGCGGGTCGCGGAGCGGGCATTTGCGCTGGAGCCTCGGCATTGGTCGACGTATGTGATGTTCGCAAACATCCTGGGCGAGGCCGGTGAGCGGGATGAAAGCGCCGCGATCAAACAGAGAATGGAGGAGTTGAAAGCTCGATCACAAGAAAAAGGAGCACATATTTCGTAATTCACATGATCTTGGCGCTCGTGAGATGGTGCGGAAGAGCCTCATTCGTTTGAAAACAAGTGACCTTCTTCCCAGAGAGATCAGCAAGACCAATTGATGGATAGTTGAGGTGGGTTGCTTGAACCATCTCCAAGACCATTTGATTACGGAGGTGGACATGTTAATCCCAATGCTGCAGCTCATTCAGGATCTAACATGTCAAACTACGTTGGACTTGTGTCTGGGCTAGTTTCTGGACGGAAAGCTGTGCTCAAAGCATATCAGTCGCTCTGCCATGACGGCTTCCATTTTGACAACAAGAGCCTGTAAACTATTTGATCCAAGAATGCAAGATTTCATAGTCAGTTGTAACCAAGGAAGATTTGATAGCTGCAAGACTCCTCTCAAGATGGTATGCTTTCAACAATGCAAGCTTTGGAACCTATGGAATGCTGCAGCTGTAATAAATGGGAACCACATCAGGTTATATAAGGATTCCTAATTGTAGCAAATCCTTACCTAAGGATTTGTGAGATGAGTAGCCTATCTTGGTGGTTTTTGTCTTTAAAGTCGAGCTGAACTATGCCTTTTGTCACTATGTGTGTGATTTGTAAAAAATGTAATAAATTTCCATGCATACATGCTAAAAGTGAATTTTCTCTTGCCAAAGAATATTCTAGAGTATTTTTACATTTCTGCGCACCACTATTCTGATGGTATATGATACTTGTATATAATGAACTAATTGATGGGCCATACAAGTTGCCATGCCATCATACTACCACTAGTTATAGATAATGTTTTCTCTATCAAAACTTGGTAAGAATGCTTTTCACATTGATAT
Source organism: Selaginella moellendorffii (assembly GCF_000143415.4). NCBI lineage: Eukaryota > Viridiplantae > Streptophyta > Lycopodiopsida > Selaginellales > Selaginellaceae > Selaginella > Selaginella moellendorffii. The sequence continues at coordinate 1,197,212 of NW_003314274.1, forward strand.
AATTGTATTTGTTATGTCCTCCATTATTGTGGGTTATTAGTTAACTTGTCTTTGTGGTAGATACCAAGCTGCAAGAAACTCATTGATAGGAAATTGTAGAAAACTATTATATAAGGTCTTCTCATGGCAATGTTTATTTCAATCCTCCTTCAAGCAATGAAGGTGGCACCAATAGACATGCCATAGCAATTCTAGGTAACCTAGAATTGCTATGGTGGTTTGATTTTATGCAAGAGATGGAAACTAAAAGTTTTTATACTTTTACCATCTAAGATCTTCTCCAAGTTAGATAATGAACTTGCTACTATGATTTTATTTTATTGCATGCTACATAGTTCTAGTATAGCATAGTATTCAGAAGTAAGTCATTTAAATCTTTTAGAAGATTGGCGAAACTCTACAAAAGCAAGGTTATAGAAAGATTTATGAGCCTTTATTCTTTAGCAAATGGACTTATGTATGTATAACATTACTAAACATGGCTTTGCTTGGGACATTGAAAAATGTGAAAGAGACCTCTATTCATAGAAGATGGAGTAAGAAAGATTGAATAGTTTGAATTTAAAATAGACTATTGCAAACTTGGGTATAGGGTTTGTGTTGTTTGTGCTAGATAATGGGCCAAAATAATTCATTGTATGCAATGCAATGCAGCAGGTGAATTGGTCTATTTCAAGATTGGCAGATCATGCATGAGCAGGTAAGTTATTATACCATTTTTGAGGTACAATTTGTCTCTACCTATTTCTGTTGCTTGCCTTGGCTAGGTTCAAGGCTTCCCTGTTGGTGAAGCTTGCTGGAAAGGGTTTTGAAATGAATATGATGCCCAAATGTGGATGGAACAAAGATTAAGGCTTATGGTTTGGAAGATATGCCCCCTCGACAACCCATCTACATAGGAACCAATATTATCCTGTCCTCGATGTGAAAGTGACCAAAAGATTGGCATAAGCTTTGCTGCTTTGATGGAAGTTAGAATGAGCAGCAATGCTAGCTCAAAGCTCAGAATTCAGCAAGTTAGAGTTGGAATATGGACTGGGCAATGCTTGTGCTAGTGGTGAGTTCTTCCTTTGATGGTCTTTCAAAGATCCAACTTCTACTGGCAAAGACTCTGTTGCAGTGTCTTTGGCGATGCTGAAGTTGGTGGAAGCTTTATCATACAAGAGATTTTAATAGCTTACTTTAAAGATCTCTTTGATCTATTACTTTTGGTTATCACTAAAATGTGTGTCAAATTGCAAGCACTTCATGAATTTGTTGAGGTCAAATCATGGTCTGGGCATGAAACACCTACAATAGTGCATCAATTCTAATACATTGCAGCACTTCCAGCAAAACTCCACTCTTATGCAAATACTGTCTTACTCCATTATCATAGAATGGGCAAAGCTTGCTCATAGCCACTCCCCGCTGAGTGTGGCTCATTAAAAAGCACTCACCATACCACAATTGTGATAATGGTCTAGACTGCCTTTGGATAATAGTCCTTGCCAATGTTGAGGAGTCGTGGTTCCAGCAGAGCATTGTTATTTTCTAGTGTGTACTCAATTGTCTTGTCTCGCTCCATTGAATCTGTAATGTTACTTACCCTCCTCAAGACATCCAATCTATTTCAAAGGTTGATACTTGAAAGTCCACTAAGTCTTTGATCATCTGGACTCGGAACCTTGCCAACTACTAAAATTGAAATTGCGCATGCTTTGGAGACTTGTGCCTTGCACTCGAACACAAGAAACAGTAGCCACCCGATGAACATGGCTTGGAGGAAAATAAACATCATTAGATATTCATGCAAATGAGTGGAATATTTATTTACCATATCCTTATCTCTTTGCTGGAGGTTTTATAGCTATGACAACTTCCTTGGATGCCAATAAGAACCACCATCACCAACTATGAATAATCCCTTAGATTGTGAAATATATTGGCAAATGTGATAAGTATCATAATGCATTGACTTATATTTTGTGGGTTTATTAGATGGCTTGCATAATTGGCTTTGCCCAGGGCCACTGTGATGGGAAAAGTTTTAGCCAAAAATGCCATACTCAAAGTCAAGGTATGCATATATATAAAGTATGTACATACAAAACCATCCCCTCTATTCTACAACCACCTTTTCTTTATGACCTAATATTTGAAGTCAAAGTAAAAAAAAGTCAAACCAAATCCTTTTATAACTACTCTCTCCTTTTTATATCTTATATTTATCTTATTACCCATCTACCTTACTCTATCACAAACTTTATCTTCCACCATCTTTATAAAATTATTTGTTATATAACTTTTATATCCCTCCAACCTTAATATTTCTGCCACCATTTAAAAATAATTTCTTGTGTAATCTATGCATTCAATTTAAATCTACCATCTTTAATACACCAATATTTTATAATATCAACAACAATACATAAAATATGATCTAAGGACTATATAAGAAGGAACCCTATACAACACAAGACATTAGAGCATAGAGTGTGAAGTGATTCTAACATAAATTTTCTCTTTTAGTTTTGCAATATTTTTTCTTTAAGTTTTACTTGAAAAATATAAAAATTAGAAGCTCGTGGAAATTCCTCTCATTTTTCTTTCTCTCAAGGCACAAAGCATGCAGAGATGGTGCACTATTAACCACCAACTTCAAACACAATGACTTCATGATAATGTAGAAAGAGGTTAAAGAATTAATGGGTTGGTTACTGGGTTAGTTAGGTTAATGGGTTAGTTAAGAATTATGGGATAATACTTAGTTGTAATTGGCAATGTGGCAAGTGAACTTTGACAGAACATTCAACTTGAAGAAAAAAGTAGCTAGCATTAGAGTCGTTATCACTTATATAAAAAGCAATAAAACACACATTGAAGAAGTTGTTGCATTTGCAATCAAGTTAAGTATGTTGTTTTGATTAGAGGATTGAAAGAAGCAAAAGTATTGAGAGCTAAAGACATAGTTGCTATAAGAGATTCTAAATTGATTGTGAATCAAATGAATGGAAGTTGAAATGTCAAGAATCAAAGTTTAACACTTCTATCAAAAGATTATAAGCCATAAATTTTCCCTTTCCCATTTGCGAGCTTACCTCATCTAACTGACTACCATAGCTTTGGCTTTAGTTAAGTTCCCTCGCTAAAGTTCCAACCTATTATACCAATTTCTACTTGGTCTTATTGTAAGCCACAAATTTTTCCTTTCCAATTTGCCAGCTTACCTCGTCTATCCGACCAACTCTGCCTTGGCTTGTGCTAAGTTCCCTCGCTAAGGTTCTCGCCTATGGTACCAGCTCTTACTTGGTCCTACTTGGTTTCAGCTACTCACTACACGAGCAATGGAGTGTTAGCCATCCATTTACGGATTCCCCAAATCTCTCCCAATCCCCCTCCCCGGGTTAGACTGGACTTAAGGTTCGGCTACACTCCCCGTAGGCACAAGCAGCCAAGCACACTAAGCCTCCAGATTCCTAACACCCCTTGGTACCACAAGACTTGATCATGGGACCCTCTAAATCCCAAGCCTTGGGTGCAGCACTTGCTTCGGGACGTCGGGGCGAAACACCGTGGCCTAACGGCCCGGTATGGGTACCTCTACCCCCCCACTCCCATCCCGAAAGGAAGGCCCAAGCCCCTAGGAAGGGCGAGGACCAATGAGCCACAAGGTACTCAAGTGGGGCACCACTCCACATGAGCTGGGAGCACCGCAATCGGTTTCCCTTTCGGGAGTGGGAGCTGCTCTTGAGCACTTCCCTGGGTGGCCCCTCTGGCACCACTCAAGCCCATGCTCACTCCCACCCAAGGCCCCTCGGCCCCAGTCTCAACCTCAAGTCAGTTTGGAAGCACCACTGGAGAGTTCCTTCAAGACTGGTTCCTGGACCTCACTATCCCTACTATACTTTTGGAACCCCTTGCAGCCCCCCCCCCCCCGGGAGACACACGCTTTGGGCTTTCACCCCTTGAGCTGTATTAGTATGTGGACTTAATCTCAGAATCGATCTCGGACTCGATCTCGGACCCGACTTCGGATTCGGTCTCGGACTTGATCTCGGACTCGATCTCGGACCCGATCTTGGACTCGACTTCAGACTCGACCTCAGACTCGGTCTCGGACCCGATTTGGATCTCGGACTCCATCTCGAACTCAGTCTCGAACTCGGTCTCGATCTCGGTCTCCGATTCGGCCTCGGCTCGATCCCGGACTCTATCTCGAACTCGGTCTCAGAGTCGGTCTTGGACTCGATCTTCGACTCGGTCCCATTCGATGAACTCTTTGTCATTTCGGTCAAGCTTTCGGGGATCCTTTAGCCTATGACATCTCGGGGAGTCGGTTCCTTACAACTCCACCACCCATAGAAGAAGTTCGATGCCCACATCGAACGTCTCTTTTTATCCTATGACTTGTTGACCATGTCTCCGGGGGCATCCCCCCACTTAGCGGTGTGCCTAAGTTAGCCTCCCCGGCCAAGAGCCCATGACAACGGAATATAGGTGTCCCTATACCCCTCACCTCACCACGCCCTAGTATGGGGTCGGGACTTGAACCTAGCCTTGCTTTACTAGGGGGTTGGGACTCGAACCCAACCTTCGTAGAATACGTTTATGGATTCGACATCCCCACGGGGAGTCAGGCGTAGTGCCCTACGCCTGGTCGACCTATCCAACCCATGCTAATTAGCTTACCTTCGGTGCGCCTTTGGGTCCCAACATATGCCACTTGCTCAACTTTGCAAATTGATATTTTTAATTGAACTTTGCATAAGTACATAGAGTTCTGCCTTGCAGAAATTCCTCCACTAGATCTTGTGCGTTCGCTAGGTTCACCTCCGGTTCCCATGTTGCTTCGCAATGTGGAAATCCTTTCCACTTCACATGGAACTCTCTCACCTCGCGTCCTTGTCGCTTGCTCTTGCGCGCATTGAGGATGGCCTTGACTTCGTATTCCTCTTCCCCTTGGATAACCTCAAGTAAAGGTCTCACTTGGTCCTTGCGAAGCGGATCCTCAAAGTACGGCTTGAGTAAGTTCACATGAAACACTGGGTGCATCTTCCCCATCTCTCGAGGAAGTCGGAGTTGGTAAGCCACTTTACCGATTCGTGCCTCAATCTCGTAAGGCCCCGTGAACCTGCTTAAGGAACTCAAGATCAATTCATTTACAGGAATACATGCATTTTTACCTTTGGGTCAACTTTCGGCTGATCCCACTTGGTAGCCTGAGGTTTGGTGTTCAGCCACACCTTCTCCCCAGCTTGGAACTCTACGTCCCGACGCTTTTGGTTCGCATACTTGGTTTGCCTTTGTTGAGCTCGTTCCAAGGAATCCCTCACTAGATTCCAGATGTTGAGTCTTTCCACCGTGAATGCCTCCACTGCGGGTAACTCTCCATGATACTCGGCCACGCCGAGTTCCACAGGACTTTCAATAACTCGCCCATTGATGACTTCCCATGGACTCACCCCGATACTCGAATGTGGTGAGTTGTTATAACACATTTCCGCAAGTCCCAAATGACTTACCCAATCGGTCTAGTCTCCCGAGACATAGCATCGCAAATAATCCTCCAGCTGCCTATTCACCCTTTCCATTTGTTCGTCTGTCAAGAAGTGTTAGTGCCATCCAACTTGACTTAATACCCCATACCTGTCTGTGGGTGGTAGGCTGTGCTGAATTTCAACTTGGTGCGATACTGTTCTAGGAGAGTTCTCCAAAACCTACTAGTGAAGATCTTATCTCGATCTGAGATAATCTCTTCTGGCCTTCCCTACACTCGAACCACTTGTTCGAAGAACAACTTTGCCACACCTTCCACATCCACTTCCATTGTGGTGGGTATGAAATGTGCCATTTTCGAAAATCGGTCCACCACCACGAATATCGCATCAAACCCCTCGCTTGGGGGAAGTCCAGTGATGAAGTCCATCGTAAGACATTTCTATGGACGATTTGGAATTGGGATGCTTTGCAACAAGCCCCCACTAGCCTTAGTCACGGCTTTTACCTGCTGACATGTTGGACATGTCTTTACATAGTCTTGGACGTCCTTAGCCATATCTGGCCAATGGTACTTCCTCTTGAGTAAGCCCATCGTCTTGGGCACTCCGCCGTGTCCCACAAGAGGTCCGTCATGACACTCTTCTAAGGCTACCTTCCTTAATTCCCCTTCTGGAACATACACCCTTGTTTGCTTGTAATAGATAAGTCCGTTGCGTTCTGCATAGCCCGTTTTCTCTTCTGTTGGCAGCCCACCTATCTGGTGAGCTTCCCGCGCCTCTAGATTCCTCAGCAACATTTCTTGTGCTAGACCATCGTTCTCATATGCTGTCCGCACATCGTCCCAGAAGGTTGCTGTTGCGCTGGATATTGCCAACCTCAAGCTCGCTTTTCAACTTAGCGCATCCGCCACGATGTTGCTCTTCCCAGGCTTGTACAGAATCTCGCAATCAAACTCGGCCAAGGCATTGGCCCACCGGCCTTGTTTCCCTCTCAAGTGTTTCGTTGCCATATTGTCTGTGTAAACCTTGAAGTGTCTCCCAAGGTAGTGTTGCCACTCCTTGAGCGCCTTGACCACCGTAAACAATTCCTTCTAGTGGGCAGGCCACTTCCGTTGAGCCTTGTCCAACTTCTTCGAGAAGAACGCTACTGGATGGTTGTCTTGCTTCAAAACTGCGCCTAACGCAAAGTCTGAAGCATCCGTTTCTACTTCAAAGTCCTTGCCAAAGTCTGGTAATGCCAATACGGGAGCCTTCCTCAACTTCCCTTTGAGGTGGACGAATGCCGCCTCGCATTCCGCTGTCCATACCATCTTCCCTTTTCCTGTTTGGTCCGTTAAGGGCAGGGCTACTCTCGAATAGTGTCTGATAAACTTTCGATAGTAGTTGCATAGCCCCAGGAATGCCCTCAACTCGTGTACATTCGATGGTCGCTCCCATTCCTGGATTGCTTGGACCTTCTCCGGGTCCACCTTGAGCCCATCCTGGCCCACCACATGCCCGAGAAACTTTACCTCTTGTTGAGCAAAGTCACATTTGCTCTCTTTAGCATACAGTTTGTGTTCCCTTAGTTTCTCAAACACCTTCGCCAAGTGTTCGGCATGCTCTTCTAGCGTCTCGCTATAGATCAGGATGTCGTCAATATAGACGACCACGAAGTGATCCAGATAGGGTACAAAGATGTGGTTCATCAGCGCCAAAAACGTTGCCAGCGCATTACATAGCCCGAAGGGCATCACCAGAAACTCAAAGCTCCCATACTTCGTTTGACAGGTTGTCTTCTCGACATCTTCCTTGGCTACCCTGATCTGGTAGTATCCTGACCTTAGGTCAATCCTCAAGAAGTATTTTGCCTTTCCCAACCTATCGAATAGGTCCTCAATCCTTGGCAAAGGGTACTTGTTCTTCTTTGTATACTTGTTGAGCAACCGGTAGTCTATGCACATGCGCATAGATCCATCTTTCTTTTTCACAAATAACACCGGCGCCCCATACGGCGACTTGCTCAACCTAACATACCCTTTGTCCACCAACTCCTCTAGTTGGCACTTGAGCTCCTTGAGTTCTTTTTCGTTCAAACGATAAGGGGGACAAACCACCACCTCAGCACCCTCGACCAGTTCAATCTTATGTTCTATCGGTCGTGCTGGGGGCAGCCCCGCCGGTAGCTCCTCCGGCATGGTATCCTGGAATTGGTCCAACACCCGCTGGATCACTAAAGGTACTTCTTCTGTTCCTGTCTTTTTGTCACTCTTCACCGAGAGTAAGCACAAAAAGGCTGCCTTAGTTCCTTTAGTGAGTTGTCCTCTCGTGGACACCATGTTTAAGCAGGAATCTTTGGCCTTGCTTTGCCCTACCTTTAGATCTTGGGCCTCCACCCTAGATCTTCTTCCTTGGGCATTTGCCAGTACCACAAGGTTCCTACCTTGTACATGCAAGGCTACCATGAACCGATTGAACTAATCCATTCCGAAGATCACGTCAAATCCCACCATGTCCAACACGGTGAAATCCATGTCCACCTTCTAAGTCCCCACTTCGACTCTCGCTTGTCGAAGTACCTCATCGGTGCTTTGGCTACCTTGAACAAACTCTATAGTCCTTGGTTCGCCTAGCCGCTGCACCGTTAATCCGGCTTGCCGGACTATGTCTACAGCCACAAAATTATCCGAAGCACTCGTGTCAATAAGGATCTTAACAAAGCTACCTCCGAGCTTCCCTTGGAGGGCTAGTAGATGTCCCGAACGACTCTCTACCAAAGTTGCTCGTGTAATGAGTAACTTTGAGTTAGGGACTGGATCACATACCTCAGTTTGGACTTCACCCGACTTGATGGCCATATTGGCTCTGGCCTTCTTCGGGTAAGGACATTCCCTCGAAAAGTGTCCCGCTTCGCCGCAGTTGTAGCATACGTTGTTTCCCACGCTGCTATACGACTTGACGTTCTTATCCGTGGGTTTGTCTCTTTTCGCTTGACTCCCCCACGTACTCGCTCGCTGGCCACCGGATTTGCCGTTCCGGAACCCCGAGGACTCATTCTTAGAGAAACTCTTCTTGAATTTCCCTCTGCTAAATGTTCCCCTTGGTTTGGCCCCTTTGCTAAACGTGGATCCCGACCCCGTCGTGTTCCCCTTTTGTAGGTTATCATTGAAATGCACTTTGATGGCCGCATCCAATGCTTCCTTGTAGTTGGTCGGGTTCCACCGCATCATTTCACCGCGAGCCCAGGTTTGCAAACCTGATATGAAGGCATGGAACGCATCCATATCCCCCATGTCTGTGACAAGTATCCTCTTTGCCATAAACCCATTCACATACTCCTGAATGGTTCCGGTCTACTTCAGCCTACTCAGCTCATCCCTTAGATGTAGAGTAGCATTCGGAGGAACGTAAGTTGCGCGGATCCTCGCCTTCATCATTTCCCAAGTGGCCACTGGTCCTTCGTTGGCCTTTGTCATTCTCCACCAAGACTTGGCATTATCTGCCAAGTATGGTTTTGCACATGGGACCTTCTCCGAGCTCGGTAATCGCAACGCTCGGAAGTAGTCCTCCATATCATAAAACCAATCCTCCACCACCTTATAGTCATTCACTCCCTTGAAGACTGGTGGGGGCTTTGGTTTGTACTTGGGAACTGCTTGAGGGACTGATTCCACTTCGGTCTGTTTGACCTTGTCTGGTTTTGCCTCAGCCTTTACCGAAGGGTCTGCACCTTCTGCGCTGCCAGCATCCGCAGTCTTTCACTTTTTCTTCCGCTTCTCATCACACTTTAGCTTGCGTACGAGAGTCTCCAACAGGGCATTGGTCTGCGCCAATTGTCCTTCTAGAACGTCCAATTGAGCCTTGGATGACCGAACCTCACCACCAGACTCCTGTTTGGAAGTTGCCTCACTGGAGTCCTCCTCATGTAAGGATTCCTCATCCATAGCCTCCTGTTCGACCGGAGGCTCCAGCTCTGGAGGAGGTTCCGGGTTCGCTTACGTCCTGCCCTTGCGATCTGCCTCTATCCTTTGCTAGAACTGAGGAAGAGGCTCTGATACCAAATTGTAAGCCACAAATTTTTCCTTTCCAATTTGCCAGCTTACCTCGTCTATCCGACTAACTCTGCCTTGGCTTGTGCTAAGTTCCCTCGCCAAAGTTCTCGCCTATGGTACCAGCTCCTACTTGGTCCTACTTGGTTTCAGCTACTCACTGCACGAGCAATGGAGTGTTAGCCATCCATCTACAGATTCCCCAAATCTCTCCCAATCCCCCTCCCCGGGTTAGACTGGACTTAAGGTTCGGCTACACTCCCCACAAGCACAAGCAGCCAAGCACACCAAGCCTCCAGATTCCTAACACCCCTTGGTACCACAAGACTTGATCATGGGACCCTCTAAATCCCAAGCCTTGGGTGTAGCACTTGCTTCGGGACGTCGGGGCGAAACACCGTGGCCTAACGGCCTGGTATGGGTACCTCTACCCCCCCACTCCCATCCCGAAGGGAAGGCCCAAGCCCCTAGGAAGGGCGAGGACCAATGAGCCACAAGGTACTCAAGTGGGGCACCAGTCCACATGAGCCGGGAGCACCGCAATTGGTTTCCCTTTTGGGAGTGGGAGCTGCTCTTGAGCACTTCCCTGGGTGGCCCCTCCGGCACCACTCAAGCCCATGCTCACTCCCACCCAAGGCCCCTCGGCCCCAGTCTCAACCTCAAGTCAGTTTGGAAGCACCACTGGAGAGTTCCTTCAAGACTGGTTCCTGGACCTCACTATCCCTACTAACCTTTTTGGGAACCCCCGCTGCCGCCCCCCCCCCCCCCCCCCCCCCCCCGAGAGACACACGCTTTGGGCTTTCACCCCTTGAGCTGTATTAGTATGTGGACTTAGTCTCAGAATCGATCTCGGACCCGACTTCGGATTCGGTCTCGGACTCGATCTCGGACTCGATCTTAGACCCGATCTCGGACTCGACTTCGGACTCGACCTTGGACTCGGTCTCGGACCTGATTTGGATCTCGGACTCCGTCTCGAACTTGGTCTCGAACTCAGTCTCGATCTCGGTCTCCGATTCAGCCTCGGCTCGATCCTAGACTCTATCTCGAACTCGGTCTCAGAGTTGGTCTTGGACTCGATCTTCGACTCGGTCCCATCCGATGAACTCTTTGTCATTTCGGTCAAGCTTTCGGGGATCCTTTAGCCTACGACATCTCGGGGAGTCAGTTCCTTACACTTATTTGGTTTTAAGAACTCACTACACGAGCAATGGAGCGTTAGCCATCCATCCATGGATTCCCAAATTCTCTCCCAATCTCCCTCTCCAAGTTAGACTGAATTTAAGGTTCGGCTACATTCCCTATAAGCATAAGTAGTTAAGCAACTAAGCCTCCAAGTTCCTAACCTCCCTTGGTAAAACAAGACTTGATTATGGGACCTTCTAAATCCCAAACCTTGGGTGCAATACTTGCTTCAGGACACCAGGGGGAAACACCATAGTCTAACAGCTCAGTATAGATACCCTTACTCCCCCACTTCTATCCCGAAAGGAAGGCCCAAGCCCCTAGGAAGGGGTGAAGACCAATGAGCCACAAAGTACTCAAATGGGGCACCATTCCACATGAGTTGGGAGCATTATAGTTGACTTCTTTTCTAGGAGTGGGAGTTGTTCTTGAGTACTTCCTTGGGTGGCCCCTCTAGCACCATTTGAGTCCATACTCATTCCCATGTAAGGCCCTTAAACCCCAATATTAACCTCAAGTCAATTTGAAAGCACAGTTGGAGAGTTCTTTCAAGACTAGTTCCTGGACCTCACTATCTCTAATGTGCACGCAAAAGGATGTGTGAGCTAATTGAAATGCATTAACACAAGTTTTCTTAATGGAGTATGGAAGATTAGAAAGTTTAAATGACTTGATAAAGTAGTTTGACCAATTGAAACAGTATGAAAATGAGAGTAAATCATATGGCAAATATGGACAAAAACTACAAGGAAAACTATGAAGCAACTTTAGAATCATAGGAGCTTAAAGTGATAGAGAAGAGGAGGATACTCCCAAAAAGGACTCAAAGTTGGCTATTAGGATGAATGTCTTGGTTCTTGTGAAATTCAAGGCTTGAAGATTACTACCAAGAACAAGGAGCTATTAAAGGAGTCTCAAGAGGCTTGTAAGCAACCAAAGAGAACGACTTGAGAGATGGTCCATGGGGTTCAAATATAGAGGGAAAGGGCCCATGAATAAAAGTGCACCCTCTTTTCCAATCGGTTAAGGGTTTTGGGATACTTGGAGTTAAGCATCCTTGGGTTTGAATAGTACTAGGCTGGGTGACCTCCCGAGAAATCCAAACTCAAAGAACTTATAATTTAGTATCAGAGAGGTCTCATGTCCAACTCTATTGGTTGGCTAAAGGAATCACACCACATGTTGATTGACATTTAGCTGGTTCAATTTGCTCCTCCTGGGCTCGACTCGAGGGGTAGGGTGTCAAGAGAGCGGGGCTCTCAACTTCCGTTTATGAGGGTGTGAACTTGCAGAGAAGCATGGTGGATTGTAAGCAACTAAAGAGAATGACTTAAGATGGGGTTCAAATATAAACGGAAAGGGCCCATGAACAAGAGTGCACCTCCTTTTCCAATCGGTTAAGGGTCTTGGGATATTTAGGGTTAAGCGTCCTTAGGTTTGAATAGTATTGGGCTAGGTGACCTATTACCAAAGAAAGGTAATAGCTCTTGTATCAGTAGACACTAATAATTAAGGAGAATTTGGCAAAGTTAATTGCAGATTTTGGTGAGCTAAAGTTGCATTTGCTTCAAGGAAGGCCACCATAACCTCCTCAACAATAGCCACCTTACAATAGTTAACCACCAAAGGATCGTGCATAAAAGCTAACCCCATGTGATTAGGTAAATGTTATATGCTATAATTGTAAGGAGTCTGGGCATTATAGCAATGAATGCTAGCAACAAAGAGTAGTAAATCCAATTGTTTGCTTCACTTATAAACAACTTAGACATTATTCCCCAAATTGCCTATAGAATCAGTAGAGATCTAGACAATAACAAAATGCTCAAGAAGGAGTTAACATGATCAAAGTGTCCAAAGAGCCAAAAGCAAATTTAAAAGGATTTTCAAGTGGCAATAGCAAAGATCTTGATTCCAAAGAGCAAGACATGTTTGCTATAAAGAGGTCTTAAGGGGAGCAACTAGAGTTGGATCTAGTAAAAACTTGCTTTTCTAAGAAAAAAGACAAGGTAATGTGACTTTGCCGAAAGGTTGGAATCCAAGATATGGAGATTAACAAACGCTAGGAAGGGTATTCCATCATAAGTGATTTAAATGAAGTCCATGCAAACATCACTATTGCTCAACTCCTCTTCAAATGCCCATAATTGTGGAAAGAGCTTCATCAAGGAATCAATACAAGAGTGAGAAAAAAAAAGGATAGATAGGCATATGGAGTGTCTCACTATTGAGGCTGATATGGTGGAAGCTATTCTTGAAGGGATTCAAGTACAAAGGATTCTAGTGAATGGTGATGCAACTATATATATCATGAGTAATTGACTAATGGAGAAACTTGGGTTGAAATATACTCAACCCTTGAGATGGAAGATCAAAGTGGCAAATGATCACCAACCTTCCCATAATAGTTTATGGCATATCCACCATAGTTAATGTACATATCATTCACCTAAAGAGAAGTAGTGATAGTTGTCTTATGATCCTTGGATGTCCTTGGTTGCATAAGGTTTGTGCCAAGAATGATTGGGAGGTCGGTCAAATGACCATATGCAATAAGAAGAAGCAAGTCAAAGTAGTTGTGTAATAGAATCATGCAAAAGTGCTGGAAGAATCTCTCATAAGCAATAATAATATCTATGATTTATGGAGTAGTGACTATGAATTAGATTCAAAAAGTGATTTCAAGGTGAATGATCTATATGCACTGCAGGTTATGTCAAAGATTGCTAAATGGAAAGAACCTTAAGCTAACATTGAGAAAGGACACCACTTTTTGCAAGAAAATATGGATAAACACAATTCTTATGCTTAGTTGGAGAAGATGTATGTAGGGGCAGAGCTTTCTAAGAATGAATATGAAAGTTACATAGAAGTTCCTAAAGCTTTTTGTAAACTCCTATAAGGAGCAAAGAGCAAAGCTAGTGGCTCAAAAGCCATATAGGTTGGGACCTCTAAAATTTAATATTGTCTATGTTGAGCTGATGAAGTTGATCAAAGCTAACATCATATTTGAAGTGGAGAATTTAAATTGGTGTCACCTGTTGTAGTAGCACCAAAGAAGGGAGGGAAATGGAAAGTGTGTATCAACTATAAAAAGTTAAATGATGCTCCAGGACATGATCATCATCCCATTCCATTTATAGATGAGATCTTTGATGAAGTAGGAGGGCATGAGTAGTACACCTTTTGTGATGGATACCCTAGATATTTTTAAGTTAAAAATGAGGAGGATCAAATGAAAATAACATTCACCACTCCTTAGGGAACTTTTGCATACAAAGTGATGCCATTTGGGCTTATAAATGCACTAGCAACATTTCAACAACTCATAAACAAGATTTTTGAGCCATACCTTGGCAAGTTTTATCAGAGTGTACCTTGATAACGTTTGCATATATAGCAAAAAAACTCATTTAGAAATGGTATAAATAGCATTTGAAAGGCTAAATGAATCAAAAGGTTGCCTAAATCTAGAGAAATGTTAAATTGTGAGCACAAAAAGTATCTTGATTGGTCATATAGTCTCAAAAGAAGGAATTGAACTGAGCTAAGATAAGATATAAAATTTTGTGGAGATTTCCGCTCCAAGGAATATGCAAGAGGTATGATGATTTGTAGGACTGGTGAGTTATTATTGAGGGTTTGTTAAGGGATTTGCTGAAATAGCATTTCACTTAAACAAGCTTTTATGAAAATGAGTAAAGCTTTTTCTGCATATACTTGTGTTCTCACCCCTATCTACAAAATAGTGATAAATAAACAAAGACAAGAATGTAAAGAAAGAGTAGAAGAAGAAAAATGATAAGAGAATAAAAGAGAACTCAACTTTTTTGAGATTGACAATTTAAACTTTCAAGAACCCCTAAATATTTTCTTAGTATAAATACTGATAAAGGATGTTTTCAACATTGAAATTTCAATTTGTTTAAAGTGTAAGAATGGCTAGGGAAAATGTTATTACTACTTGCACTTGGCCCCCATGCATTTCATATGAGTCTCTATCTCTGTCTCCAACTTCTACCAATATTCCACCCTTCCCTCCACACAACAATTGTTGTGAGGTTTTTCCTTTTATAGCCCCAAGGGTGACTGAACAAGAGATCCCTCTTCCAAATAATGTTCTAGATGTTGCTATTAAAGATGGATTGCCTTATGTGCTTCAAGAGCGATGCCAGATGTTTCTTCAAAATCTTGCTCTAGATATGGCTGAAACTTTTGACACATATTATCTCCAGTGTCCCATCTACTACTTTTATTTAGATAAAACAGAAGGCTGTATGGGTGATAGATAAAACTTTTCTAGAACACTGTCACAACTGCCCAAGAATTGATGTGGAAGATGTGCATAAATGGATGTATAAGAAAATCAAAAAAGAGTTAAGAACACATAACTATTATCATTTTATGGTGAGGAACAATATTCCGTTAGTAAATACTACATCCACAAGTGCTGAATATGGTATTTTTAGGCCATCCTACTGAAAATTCTAGCTACTAATAATTTTTACACTATGATATTATCTATCCCCCCTCCCCCCCCCCTCTCATCTTTTTTTTATTAATAAAATTGTATTACCTATAGATAATAAACTCATAATAGTAGTAATTATGAAATTTGACAGACTAACACTATAACTTTGACACTGACGCTATCACTAGCACTATCTACTGCACTGACACTGTCACTATCACAATCACTATCACATTGACATGTGACACATCTTTCTCATTGCAAGTGGATGCATTCAATTGTCTTTTAATGTATCAATAATAAATAGATTTTTCATACCAGTCCTCAATTTACATATTGCATATGATGTGCCATGCATACCTAGGAAAAATTCTAGAAAATTAAATATATATTGTATATAAGTTTTTAAAACATCATAAATTACCTCCTAAAAGTAATTGATGAAGAAGGATGAAAACCTCTAAGATGGCGTTTGAAGAATTTATATTCTTCAATCACAAACCCTGATCTACTAAAGTCACATGCTGCTTCAACCATTGAACCACTACCTGTTGTGCAATCAATGACAACCCCTAGTTGGGCAATAAAGCTCAAGTAGGATATGCATTGCCGATGGCGATTGGAACCGATACCTAGATAATATGTTGTGGATGTCGTCGTCTACAAGATTTGGTATGATATTAGTAAAGCTATCATACCCTAGCAAAACCCTTATAGCATGCTCACTATCAAGAAAACTGTCATTTTCTCTTCTACAGAACACATGGTAAATCCACATCATAACCTGAATAATAAAACTTTAGAGACAACCAAAATAGAAGATGATTTCTTACCTTCTTTGGCATGCCTAAGATGCCTTTGGTCTCGACCCCAACACTATCTATGATGCACCCAGAAGAGAACCTCTTGAAGTTGACTTGAGTTGCATACTATAAGCAACCAAAGGGAACAACTTGAGAAACGATTCATAAACGTTTAAATATAAAGGGAAAAGGCCTATGAACAAGAGTGCCCTTTTCCAATTGATTAAGGGTCTTAAGATATTTGGGGTTAAGTGTCCTTGGGTTTGAATAATACTGGGCTGAGTGACCTCTCGGGAAGTCCAAATTTAAGAATTTACACATACCTCATAAGACAAGATATCCAATAAGGGTCATTCGGGAGAATGAAGGCAACTTGATTGGTTGTGTGAAGGAGAATTGCTGCCAAAAGGAATGCATCCTTCAAAGTGATCTTTAGTCAAGTTATTTCAGCTTGAGACATCACCATTAACGTCTGGAAGACCATCTGGCATATTAAAGAGCATGAAGTTTGTGCTCAAGCACTCCCACTTTTGCCAGATAGCCATATTCTCAACATCCTCCTCAAAAGATGCCATCAATGAATTGTAGAAGCCAATAAAGATCCCAACTTCACCACAGAATGCCACTAGAGAAACAGGGC
Source organism: Selaginella moellendorffii (assembly GCF_000143415.4). Classification (NCBI taxonomy): domain Eukaryota; kingdom Viridiplantae; phylum Streptophyta; class Lycopodiopsida; order Selaginellales; family Selaginellaceae; genus Selaginella; species Selaginella moellendorffii. Next base: position 1,213,819 of record NW_003314274.1, read on the forward strand.
AAATCTAGGGGGAGAAGATAAAGATAAGATGTGAACTTAAGAAAAATTTACATATCGTCATGTGGTGTGTGGTAGATGTAAGTTCCTCCAGCTCCTCTTCTCGGGCATCAAGACGAGTTGGAATGAAGTTACTCCCAATTGTTTTTGCTACAACCATTTTGAGGAACTAAGAAAAGTAGAGAATTAAAAGAAATATACCTCGAGAAGTTCCTTGGTTACGGGACATATTGGACGATCATCATCACTGTTGAATAATTCCTCCAGATGTGGATTTGCACGCTTTTGTCGAGGTAGGACTTCTTGAACGTTCTAGTTCTCTTGCTCGACTTCATCTCAAGGAATTTCTTGCAAATTGTTCTCACCACCATCTTCACTCTCCTCGCCATTGGCACCAATAGTGTCGACATTCTCATGGCCATCATCTTTGTCATCCGGCACGTCTTCATTGTTGCCTCTTGTAGCCTCTCGGTGGGTTGGTGCATAATCTGGCATTTCTAATTTCCAAGGACAAGCTCACTTTATTGCTGCTGGAAACTTCATTGTTGTTGAGTACATGCCTCCATCTCTCACACCATGCCTCAGGAGTCGTTTGCATACTGGTGTTTCGAAAGGAATGCCTCTATATTGGAGATACCTATAATAGAATATAAACAAATTGAGTATAGTTGAGAAATTGTATATTACCTAAAAGCCACTCGTTGCATGAAGTAAGGTTGGCTAAGTTGTTTATCAAATGGAGTTGTACTTGTGGCCTTCTTTGGTAGCTAGTCCTCTTCAAGTTTTGTAAGCTTAGTGGCGACGAAGTCCTTAAATGGAAGTTGCTCAGGATCATCCCCTATAAAAGGCATTAGAAACATCTCCCCTTCATATACATTTTGTGAAATGTAAACAGTCCTCGTCATCATAGTCTCTATTATACTATCCAAACCTTTTTCTTCTTCCCTAAGTCTGCTATTGAGGTCGTTCAGAATGTGTATTTATTCCTCATATGTAAACTTTGACTTTGAGATGTTGTAAATAATCTCATCTAGAGTCTTGCCCACTAAGAAATAACTTTTGTGAGTAACCTTCATATAAACGCAAACAATACTTACTTTCATGACAAGCAATCTCTGTTATGATATCAAACCACTCCTTTGGGCATCAAGAGTCAGCCACACTAAGTAATTTCTTTACCTTTTTGTGATATTGATTTTCTTGTCAATTGTAGCTAAATGCTCTGAGAGGTCTTGATCATTTTCAGCTCAATGCGATTATGCATATGCAGCTTGCTTAACCTTCACCAATGGCTGAAGACAACACAAACATTCTATGATAAAAAGTATACTTGGAAGAACATACCTTACTCCATACAATTGTCATAAAAGCCACTGGATTCTTGTACCATCTATTGGCATCTTGACGACCTCGTTGATGCCAAATAAGTGATGCTAAATCATCACTATAGTGGCTGCAAATTGCATCTTCGTCGAGATTGGCAAGAAACTAGATCTACTCAATACCATGTACTAGGCTTTGTTTCTACACTGTAAACTATCCCAGCCTGCAAAACACAAATTGTTAAAAGTGATTAAAGAGGGAGAAGTATTTACGCATTAATTTTGTGGCAAGCTATCACAAGCCTTGCCACATCTAGAGAGATCCTCTTGTGTATACATGTCCAACTAGAACATTGATGTGATAGATAGGATCATTTCAGAAGTATTTATTGATGCACTTCATCCATGCATATCAACAATGATTCCTGTCAATAATGTAGAACATTTTCCCCACAATTTGTTAAGTCTCAGGATGGCTCATAAGCATGTTATCAAATTCACGGGACTTCATTTTCCAAATGTCATCCCAAACCCTCTCGATTTCTAGTGACACCAAGAGGGTGGTTGTCGTTCTTGGCTTGAAGACCGAAACAAGGAATATACCTATGTTTGTCCCAAGGCGATTATATTTGTACAGACTATAGATGTCCATGTTGACAAAATGAGGTGAAGTAGACCGAACAATGCTTGTCTGAGTGAATTGACATAGTGGGATTTTTCAAATCATATCTCCCACTTGAGAGACTCCAGAGTCGTGTGAATGGCCTTCTCTTTGGTTCTCAAAACTGTCTCTTGGAAGCTCTTGTCTACAATGTGTTCAGGTAGCTCCACTTCTTTTTCAGCTTTAACTACACCTTCAGTAGCACCATTATCAAATCTAGCCCCTAGCTCGGGCCCAACAGCCCCGTCAGGTGCACTTGGGCACTACTCCGTAATGTAGCTAGTTTCTGCCATATTTTGCAAATATGTTAAGTGGCATTTGTGGTTGTGGCAACAATGGTAGTGATGACAATGGTTACAATGGTGTTGCTAGTGATGATGATGGTGGCGGTGGTGGTGGTAATAATGGCGATGACGCCGGTGGTGGTAATGGTGGTGATGACAGTGGTGGTAATGGTGGTGATGAAGGTAGAGGTGGCATCGATGGCGGTGGTGGCAAAAATGGGGGTGCATGTAGACTAGAGCTATCTGGTTGTGAAGACGGCAGAGTTGTTGCTGTGGAAATCTCTATCTAAAGGTCAACTTAATTGTTGTCTTGGATCTCATCTTCCTTATGTCTTCTCTTTGATCCAACATCCTTCTTCTATTGTAGTTGTTTCCGTTTCTGAAAATAAAAAAAACTCAATATAAATTGAAAATGCATAAGAAGCAGGGACTTTGGGGCGGGGACTTGGCACGGGCATTAGTTCGCCAGTGAACCAGCCCACCCCTAAGCACCTTGGTTGCCCCGCACGGAGTGCTTGGCCCAGGCACTTGGCGTGGGGACTTGGCGTGGGCGCCGGTTCACCAGCATACCAGCCTAAGCCAAGTGCCCAGCCCGGGCACTTGGACTTGGCACTTGGGGGCGGGCCAGTTTGCTGGCAAACTGGCCCACCCCCAAGCACCTTGGCCGGCCCGTGCCAAATGCCTGGCAGGCACTTCACATGAAGACTTGGCACGGGCGCTAGTTCGCTGGCGTACTGGCCCCCGCCAAAGTGCTGTGGTCGGCCTGTGTGCCAAGTCCAAGTCGCAGAGTGCCCGGCCCGATGTGACACTTGATGTGACAAGTCAAATCAAAGCATCCTTGCTAGAAGTAATACCAGGAAATTGGTTGCAGTTTTGCGTACATGGCCACGAGAGCGCTGGCAATGTCTTGGAGGCCGCACGATGCATCTCCTGACCCCATGCTATGCAGCTGCTAGCAGCGAGTGCAGAGACTCTGATCGCGCAGAGCCAAAAAGAAGTTATTCACTACTAAGAAACTAAACCTGGTCTCTTAGTAATTCCATCTGGAATTGTTGACGAATGTCCGATCGGCAATCTAGTCCATGCGACTTGAGTATAACACAAAAGTAACTTAAAGCCTAATTGCTCAAATTGTTTAACACAATATTTTATACAACGAAATGCAATTATTTTTTACTCAAATAAAAGTGCAAATATTTTTGGGAAACCTTGGGTCGCTAAGATTGATTGTGTTCACATGATTTCTTCCGTCTTATGAAACTTGATCTCAAGTCCTTTACGGAATTCAAGAGCACTATGTAGGGACCGGATTGCCCAGGCCGGAGATCCATGAGCCTTGGCCCAGTGGGCACCAGTTCGCCGGCAAACCAGCCCGCCCCTAAGCGCCAAGTCCAAGTGTTTGTACTAAATTACAATTGAAAATTGAGTTCAACTCATGAGATTAACTCTTCAGCTCGTAAGCTTAAGTATAGTCCACACTCCTTATATACTACATGCTTTTATAACCATTCTTAACTGCTTTATGCTTGTTTATGACAAACATTGCTTAAGTCGGATTGGATGCTTAAACTTAGGTGTAACTCCATTTCGCCTAAACTTTTTTCTTTTGCTTTGCCTGGGATGATATATAAGTGATGAAGAGGTAAATGTTTTATCCTGTGTATCATTCCAAATAGAGCAAAAGATGAAAAATTAGGAGAAATGGAGTTACATCTAAACTTAGGCATCCAAAGAAGAAAAATTTGATTTAGGCAATGTTTGTTATAGATAAGCATGAAATAGTTAGAAACGATTATAAAATCATATAATATATAAGTAACACTTAGAAGTGCTAGAAAACAACCCCCACTCACTATTATATGCATTTATATTGAATTAACTATTTTTTCTTTTGCTTATGACTATTTATGCAAAATAGATTTGAAAGAGTGATATATGTTTATTCTTAATCACACCTTTAAGGTTTGAGGTTGAGTTCTCTTCTATTCTTTTCTCATTCTTCTTCTTCTTCTTCTTTTCTTTTTTATGTTTTTGTTTTTGTTTTTTTGTCACTATTTTTCAGGCAGGGGCAAGAACGCAAGTATAAGCAGAAAAAGCCTTACTCATTTTTGGTGACCATGGTGGGATAAACTATCACTCTTTGGCTTGAAAAATAACTAGAAGAAAATTGCTTGTAAAATTCAACGTGCCTCAAATGGGGGCTGGGTAGTTTTTGAGCTGAGCTCAAGTCAAAGAAAGTCAATGAAAGTCAAAGGAAGTCAATACAATCCCCTAACTAGCGAAAGTTTAATGGCACTACCTTAGTTTGTCCCGAACCAAAAATTTTTAACATAAAATCTAGGTGTTTAAGGTATTCCATAAGCTCATGTAGATTATAGTTTCGACATGAACTAATCTTTTAGTCTACAAAAAAAGAAAATAATATATTAAACAATATAATTTATATTAAAATCAGAATATATTCAATCTTCTTCTGCTTCCATATCCAGAAAAGTAGAAATGGGTATAGTGGAATGCTCCTTCACTATAGGCTCGTGTTGTATGTAATGTTGTGCCATACGTTCAGCATAAATAGGTAAGTGGAATTGACTTCGGTCCATATGATCATCCATATCATCAAGATCAAGCGTGTGGACTGAAACACTGTGTGTGATAAGTGTAGACCTAATAAAATAGAAACATTTGAAAAAATATTATAGATTATTTCAAGCACTAACATCACCTGTCGCAAAATCTCCTAAGAATGTCCTCAAAGGCACCCTCCTTCTCAAGTGCAAAAACCGCTCGGCCTGTCTCTTTTGCTGCCTACACCATTGATCCAAATCCTGCTATAGCATCAAGCACAATCCCCTTTGGCGGACAGAATAACTCCAACAAGATTTGCATGGCCGTGACCGAACGATGTCGATAACCAGGGAACGCTGGGTGAAGAATGTCCGAGTCAATCACATTTGGGATGATGTCTGTAGAGCTGTCATATCCTGGTAAAGCAAGAGCAACACACTCATCAGCTCGTGTGGCATTACGCCGGTTCCCAATGTGGCATAGAGCATGGTAGTTCTAGGAATAAATCTGGAAAAAAAATAGAATAGAGTTAATTTATAAATAAGAAGTCACACACCTTTCGCGTCTGCCTGCTAGTGCCTTTTGTGTCCACTGCCATACTCGAAAGAAGGTAGCCAGATGAAAACTCAAGAAATCCATCATTGTTGTCAGCCAAGTGTGCGAGAAGGCCTTCCCACATTAGAGAGCAAGGAAGGATCATGACAACCACACCCTCGTATGTCATGAAGCTGCTCGCAACCTTTAAGGCTTGGGAAATGTGTTGGGCCTACAACACATTCCATGATGGAGTATCCCCCTGCGGTGGTGCCATCCCATCGGGAAGATCGAAAAAGATGAAATCGATCTTCCCATAAGGTGTGAGCTGACCCAAACTATAGATCCACCAATCAAGCATGTAGAGCTCCCGACTAGTAGCATTTAAAAGCTATGTGTAATCCCCAATGAGAACAACAACTTCCCCAACACTGGCTGTTGGGGATAGAGGGCAAACTTGAAAATCAATTATTAAAACTAAAAGTTGGAGATAAAAGTCATGCTTAATAACCTGTTTATGCATCACTGTAGAGGAGAGCTCTTCTAGGTCGTTATCTGTAGCCGTAGGGAGGGATGGGAAGAATGTCTTAGTCTGCCGAAAAGACTGATAGCTGCTCTTTGCAACATCTATAAAAAAAAAAGTGAAGTCAAGAATGAATAAAAGAATGTTCCAAATCAAAGTCCTTACTCTCATGAAAAGCTTCATGATGGCCCCTTCGGGGGTTGCGTGGAGTAGGTACTGGAATCTCTTGTGCTGGAATTTCCTGTACAGTTTCCTCTGGTTCAACGGTATTTGGATTTGGCATTTCCTGAATGGTTTCCTGAGTGCTGACTCCTAGGTTTAGTTGTTGAACTTCAACAACGTCGTTATCATAGTCAGAAAGAGCCTCTGGAAAATAAGAATATAACTCAAGGTTAATATTTCCTAGCTAAGTGCTGAGTTTCAAGTGAACCTGGATGACATTCAAGGTAGAGATCTAGCTCGAAGTCCAATGTTGGCATCTGCTCCACGAGTTCAAGGTACCACGGGCATAGCTCCCTCTCATGTGTACAAGGATAGTAGAACTCTAGCTCATACATCCCAAGCTTCTTGCCTCTAGTTAGGAGCTTCTGCAAAACACCGGTTGTGTATACCGGTGCACCAGGGCAATATTTTAAATATCTACAAAGTAAAACAAAAATATAAATACCAATATATAAATGAGAATTGAAAAAATACCTGTAAACCATGTGCCTGGTTGGTTCTTGAACTCAGCCGAACTCGTCCCACCACGTGGAAGCTAACCATTCCCTATCTCCGCAAGACAAGCACAAATATATTCTTCGAGAGTGATACCTGTGCGAGTGCTGGAAAGAAACTTCTCATCCCAGACTTGTAGCATCTCCTCACCAGCGGCAATACTCTGAGAAATGTACGCCTTCTCCTTCATCACCTTCTCCATCCTTATCTCGTAGTGTTTTTCGTTGTTTCGTAGCCAAGTGTTGAGAAGTTCCAAGCAGACACTTTGTTCAGCAAAGGACATTTTACTTTTAGAGATGTTGTAAATGAGTTCCTCCGGTGCTTTACCAGTTCCTACATACACAAGGAGTTATGAAGTGTTTCACAAATTTTATAAGAACTTATGAACGCGACAACAAATCTCGGCAATGCTGTCAAGCCATTCCTGCCCGCGTCATATGTCTGCAATCAAGAGCAACTTTTTCACCTTTGTTCTCTTTGTATTCAAAATTCACTGCTCAATCGCGTGCCACTCCATCTCCTTCTGCTGCTCGTCCCCTCGGGCATTTTTAAAGAATGACGCTCTTTCTCCTTTGATTATGGGCTGCAAGAAACATTATGTAAGTCGATACATACTTCAATACTAATTTACCTTCACCCAGACAGCAACTAGAAAATCAAGTGGCAGTTGGTACCAAGTCTGCAATTCTTGGCCTTTCCTAGCTGCTAGCTTCACTCGAATTGCTTCAAATACCTCATGATTGCACAATGTTTGGACCTCCTCTAGCGAGAGCATGCCAATAAACTAAAGGTGCTCAATGTCATGTACCAATGTATGAGCTTGAAACGCAAATTGGTTTAGCCTGCAAAAACACGATATTAGCTAAGTTTACAAAAAATAAATTCTTACATGTTCATCTTATGGCATGCCATGTTGAGCTTCACAGTATGCTCCCGAGTCATTGGTTCGACAAGCGTGACTAGGAACACTAATTTGTCATTCTTCGTCATCTCGAAACTTCTCTTGAATGCATTTCCAAAATGCCAGCCACCTATGGTTTCCATCGATCACCCAAAAGAGCTTTCCAATGAACCCTACTGTCTCCACATGTTGTCCTAAGAATCCATCAAACTCACGAGACTTTCGCAGCCATATAGAATCCCATTTTTCCTCAAGTTCAGTAGTCACTAACTCTGTCCAGCTGGTTCCAGGGAAAGTTGGTGATGAAGGTACTAGCTGTGCTCCCAAACCCGACCTCGGCAAAGGAGCTATAGATAGCCATGTTGAAGTCGTAAGCTGAGCGCACCCAATGGCTTTGAACCAATCGGCACAAAGGAACTAGAAATCGATGAGGGCCATTCCACGCTATTTTCTGTAACACTTTACTGACTGTCCGTTCTTGAGCTTGGATAATCATGTCCCGAACACGATCATTCAAGATGGTGTCAGAATCATGCATGCAGAATCCCTCACCACCACTAGCTCCCCCTGCACCACCAGCCTGAGGAGCAGTAGGAGCAGCTACCATGCCCCCAGTAGCCTCTATAGTAGATCCACCTACAACGCTACCAATAACATCCTCAACTGGTTCATCAACCTGGCCATGAGCAACCTCAGCAACCGAAGGCACAGCACCCCCACCACTGCCAACATCAGATGCAAATACCCCACCACCAGTACCCGCAGCCTCAAGAGCACCAGTACCAACAGCCTCAATAACACCAACATTGATTTGAGTGTTCATCTCAACATCCACATCATTGTTATGCTCATCGTTGCCTCCAGCATGACTAGCCAAAACTTCATTGGATACTTGAGATGAATCTCCACTCAATTGACCAAGCCCACAATGATCAAGGCAGCTGCCTTTTCCGGGAGATCGAGACCATTGAGGTTAGCCTCGGCGCTTCCTCTAAAATAAAAAGCAAAACTATTATAACATCTAACTTGTAATGTAAAGCAAACCTGTGGCATTTTAAGTTCAAGTCCCTTGTTGGAAGTTTCAGGCAGTCAAGCTTGATTTATATCTACTCTCACAAGAAAAGTTTGTAAGTAAAAGATGTGAAAAATAGATTGTAAACTACAAGAAATGCAAAGGAAAAAAACATAAGTCACTGGAAAAGGTTGGTTCACATGAGAACTGACCTCACCTTACCTCTCAAGAAAAAGGAAAAACACAACAAGAATACGGGAGAGGTCGGTTCGCGCAAGAACTGACATCTTCCACCCTCTAATTTTCACATGAAATACCCCATCAAGTCAATGAAATAAAAAAAAAACCTTGAAGATGTTGGTTCGCACAAGAACTGACATTTCAATCTCTCTCTGTTTTCTAAAATATAGAAATCTCACCACTAGAAACATGAAAAAAATTAAGAAAGCTCGCTTCTAGAAAAAATGAAGGTGGGGAGACGTCGGTTCGCGCGTGAACCAATCTTTCCCACCCCTTCAACAAGGAAAAAAAATAAAAAAACGAGGTAGAGATGGGCAAAAAGCTAAACAGAAAATGAAATAGAATGCTAGGAGATGTCGGTTCGCACAAGAACCGACATCTCTATCCCTCAAGAGAAAACAAAAGTTGAGAAAATAAAAACTTTTAATGGAAGAAAGAAAGTGAGGAGACATTAGTTCGCGCGCGAACCGACCTTCTCAAGGAAGCATACCTTGTTTGAGGAGCGTCTTGAAGCGCATTGCTAGGTTGAAGCGCCTTTCTCTCACCCTTCCCTGCTCAAATGCGCATTCTTTGCTGCTCAAACCCTAGGCGTAAAACCCTAAAAATCAACGATCAACAGTCACAATCAATGGTCATGATTTTTATTCTCTTTGATGGTGATCAATAAACACAATCATTCAATGCTTTAGATATTAAGATATGTATAATTGATCGTGAGAGGAATAATATTGTTGAAATGAATGTGGTTATGAGTGATAAGCGTCAGTCAATCACAAAAGTTGTAGCATTGATTGTTTAAAAACCGCACACGAACCAACCTTTTCGAGCTTGAGTCTCTCACTCGTCACAAAAGAATAAAACTCTCTTGAAGGGAAGAGAGCATGGAGATGAGAGGGAGAACAAAAAATCAATGCTACAACTTTTGTGA
>NW_003314274.1:1223602-1235846 GCF_000143415.4 Selaginella moellendorffii
TCATAACCACATTCATTTCAACAATATGATTCTTTTCACAATCAATTATACAATTAATATAGGTGGCTCTTTAAGATTCTCATATCTCTCTAGATTCTAAATGGTTGTATATTTTGTTAAAATAATTAACTTGTCCTTTGCAAGGACATAGCTAATTAATGCTCACAATACAGAAGAATATCTTTGTTCTTTCTTGTCAATTTCTCCCCAAATTTTTTTCTAAGTGCTCGAGCAAGGAGAAGATATGAGAGAATTCTATTTGAAGTTCGATCAAAAGCCTCCAATTGTTTTCTCTAAGAGTGTTATAGGAGAGAGCTTCCTCTGCAAAAGATTCAAGCTGAAGCCAAGATCAATTAGTTTGGAGAATGTATGTCATGATAAGGGTAATTAGATAGAAAAATCCATTCTTCTCGATAGTGGTGTAGGAGAGAATAGGATTCAATGGGATCTTGATAGATGTACAGGTCAAGAGATTCTAGTTATAGGATCTCTGAAGCCAGGAGAGGAGAGCACATCAGTTTCACAGCCAACTGTGCAAGGAGTGAAGGATGAAGTTGTTATTCTTTCCAATGACGAAAATGAAGAAGATGAGCTTCCTGACATAGCTTCCCAGACAAGTAGGTGTGTTCCTTCTAGACCAGTTTTTGAAGTGGTGGATAAGACATTTCGGCAATCTCGATCATTACGGTTGGAATTGAAGGAGTTCCAGTACATGAGAGGTGAGGAGCTTCCTTCTTCCTATAATGGGAATATATTCTTCAAGTTTCCACCAGCAAGTTCGTCAAGTAGGAAAATGGGTATAGAGACGCATCTTGATCCACATAATTGATGTAGAGTAAAGACGACCCACTTCTCTCATTTCGATGGATCTGTGTCCATAGTTCATTGTGGTGGATAGCTTCAGTGTGTCGCTGAGAAATGCATTTCTGATCATGGCAAGAATATGTGTTTCTTTGAAGGCTCAGCGATCAATCCCCCTAGGCGTGATGATGTTGCTATAGGATTTAGATGTTGCAAATGCAGGGCAACACCTGTGTGTCAAGCATGTTGCAATGCGAAAATGTATTATTTTCTTCCACGGGATGGATGTTTAGGCAGAGCAACAGTGCATGTTGGATACCACTAACACTCAATTGAGGAAGGAATCCGCCATGATTCTTTTCACAATTTGAAGACTGCTGTTACTACAGAGGCTGGGAAGAAAAGTGCAGCAACTCCAAAGTGTGTTCAACAGTCTGTACTAAAGGACTATGTGGTGGACATGTTGCTACAATCTGATAGCAAAAAAGAGTTCATGGAGAATAGCTTGAAGGACCTACTTCAAAATATAGAACCTATGACAAATTTAAATAGGTATAAAATTAACACTTAACTCTACTTTATCACTAATAACACTCTTTTTTTTGGTAGAATAAAGAACTGGATGCGAGAAGGGCGAGATGGAAAGCTTTAATTTGGATTGGATGGGATTTTGGAGTTAAAAAGAAAATGTCCTTATGAGTTTATTCATGGGAACTTATTCGTTAGCAAAGTGACTTCGAACAATCAACACCCTTTTATCTTTAAGATGTCTACCCTTGGTTCTGCTTCTGGTGTGGACCTTGTACAACAAATGGATATGGATGGAGATGGGGATTTGGCTAATTCCTGGATTCATTTTGACCATATGGAATGAGTTTCAGGCTGGTCAACAATGGGAGCTCATGTTTATGATCACAAATAAGTGGCTTTTCATTTTTTAAGGATCCATACCGATTTATATTATAACTATTCCTTTTATAGGTTGCAGTGCAATTTGACTATAGCTATAGCCGAATTCAAGGTTCAAGATTTTCAAGCACAAACCGTCTTTTGGACATGTATGTCCGAGGTTGTTGAACAGCGAACCGGGAAGAAACCCAACTTCCGTGGTTTCATAGTAGATGCAGCTGGTGCTAACTGGTTGGCTGTACGACAAGTATTCGGAGGTGATAAAAGTTAGCTATTACAAGGTAGAGAGAAGAGTTGTGAGTTTCATTGGGCAAAGAGCGTCAATGAACATTGCCGATGCATCAAGTCTACCTTCCATCATGAGTTCAAGCAGCTTTGTCGGGAATGGATGGATGCACCAACTAAAGAGGAACACGAGGCAAAGGCAAATGAAATGCTCATATGGTGGCATGAAGGAGATAAAGTGCCAATTGAAAACCTTCCATAAATGGAATGCTGGCTTGCATGATGGGAAGTTCGAATGTTTCAGTGGGGTCATTATACTCTCCATGTAAGCTTTCTCTCATTTTTTTCTTGTCACATTCAAATGCTGCATTTTTTGTACGATCAACCACTTGATGATATTGCACTTACACTAACAATTAATCTCTCTGAGAGCAAACATTGGAGTTGGAGAGCTTCCGAAGCAGGGAAAGGAAAAATGTCCCTCTATGAAGTTACACTCTCCGACCTCACTAGATCTCTTGTGTAGTCATCAAAAGCTTTGGCTGCACAAGAAGCAAGGTTTGCTGGTACAGGTCCGAACTTAGACAAGCTTCGAGAGCGGGTTAGTAGAAGGACAACACCAATAGCAGGGTCAATGTCTAAGATGGTGGAGGAAGTTGTTGCTGGAACTCCTATGAAATCAAGTTATGAACCACTTGAGGACATGAGAACAGCCCATATGAAGCGTCGACAGACATTTGATGGGTCAAACATCACTCCTTCTAGCTCTCATCGTCCAGATTTTGACTACCATTCTGTTCCACGACACCAGAAAAGAACTAAGGAATATGGAGTGGAGGAGGTGCCAGTTGTTACACAAGTAAGTCCAGTGCCAGAGGTTGAAAAGGTTATTTCTCGTGAGCCAGTTTCTCATATCAACTGGGCAATTCAAAGAGTCAGTGCCAAGAGCAATGCACGTTGCTCTGGAATGATTGGGAGTCGAGGTCAGTGTCTTGCTTTTGTGTGCTCAGGTTCAAATTCTTCAGCAATGCCATGTTTCTAGGGCTGTCGAGATCTAGGAGTGAAGGGCCGCCAGTCAAGTTGGATTTACTGTTGTGGGACTGATGTCATACAAGCCAGATCCACAGCTTAATTATTTTGAAGCCAGATTCTGTGCCAGAGGAGTGGCCAGTTGAGCAAAGCTGCAATCTTTTGAAAGAAGAGATTGAAAGTCTGGAGAGAGTAGGTTTCAAGCTAAAGACTTCCTCAAATGTTGCTGTTAGTATTGCTATGCCACTAATATCAACACTAGACCGGCATACACGACCAGCTAGGAATGGGAAGGCTGTACAATACAGGTCTTCCATTTCAAAAGGTGCACAAGAGAAGATCAAGCTGGCAAAAGAGCTAAAGTGCACAATCACAAAGACAAACTACATTAGTGCTATGGCTAAGGAGTTTATTATTGTGACTGAGTCATCAAAGGGTATGAGCTACACTGTTAAAATCTGCAAAAATCCATCCTGTACCTGTCCAGATTTTACACAGCGGGAGAACAGGGGAAAGGTATATTTAGCCTGCAAGCACATCTATTACATTTTTATGCAGGAACTAAACCAAGATCCTAAGATTGACCATCACATCCACCAAGAAAGCCTTACAATTGCGGAGCTTGAGAAGTGTTTTTAGATTGCTTAGTGTTCGGATCTATGTATTTTATTAGTCGAATTTACTTGGAAATATAGATTATGGAGATCAAAAAGTCTGAAATCAATGTTGTATCACTTGGAGAGTCTCACCAGTGCGTTGTTTTCGTGTGTACGTTACAGTTTGAATAAAATTTTGAAAAATGGAAAGATGTTGGTTCGGGACGAACCAATGTTTTTCTTGTGTTTGAGAAGCCGTGAGCTCAACTCGTGAGCTCATGAGCTCAAAACCTACTCGGGCTCCCTCAAATGGAATCACAAGTAGATCTTTTCAGTGATTGTAGAGGCTCTAAACCTAGACAACATTGAATGAAGGAGTTCTTTTTGTGATTTGTCGCAAATGTGACTTTGGGTATTGAAAGTTATCTGTTGGCCAGTCCTTATGAACACTCTTTCTTTACTGTTACGACAACAAGAGGTTGGTATTGCTGGACCCTTTATTAATCCCTCTTGTGCTAGTGGAGTTAATTAGGCATTTCGAGTATACTTAAACCGGACAAGCATAAGGACAGAATTCCAACGTACTATTAATTAAGCCCGGTAAGGAGTTCCTGTCTCGTTGTGTTTTGCACTAGCTAGTGACAAGAACCCTCACATATTAAAACTAACCCCTCAATATCGCTATATGATAGCTTACCATGTCTGCCAAACACCCTCGCTATCATGCCCTTTCATTCTAGTCTCAAATACTATTTATAAAAAGTATCCAGATTTGCTCCTTTGGCATATCTACAAAATGTAGAGATTGTTTTGAACACAATGGTGTTCACCCCGTACCCAAATTCGCAATCTAAGGACATTCCATATTTAGTAAGTTTCGAGCTTGTCCCAGAGACTAACTCCTGGTATTAAGGGAGGCTTGGGGTGAAAGCCCAAAGCATGTGTTCTTCAAGGGGGGCATATGGGGGGTTTCCAAATGTATAATAGGGATAGTGGGTAGGTCGGGCATGGCCAACCAACCTAAGGCATAGTCTAGCTCCTGCTTGCATGCCTATCTTTGTTTTGCATCCGGCTTGGGTTTAAGCCCAAGTTCCACACACCATGCTAGTTGGTGGAGTACCCATGTCCTTGTGTTAAGCCATCGATATGCCAAAATAGCACTAAACTCTGTTTGGCTCCGTTTTGCATGTTAGTCCTGGCATTAGGATGCTGGTTGCTCCAGGATTGTTCCAAGTTGCTCCGTGCTTTTGTCCCTTCGCTCCTTGGGCTATATGCTTGGGGGTCGTTCCATGCCCTAATGTTGTTGCTCCTTGGCTCCAAGCTTGAGAGTTTGGCACCGTTCCTTCGTTCAGTGGCCCAAGGCCCTAAAACTTGGGTTCCACACCATTATCCTTTGGACACATGGCATATGATATGTGGCATCTGTCATGTGGCACAAAGAGGGTTTAGGTTCTGCTTCATGGTTATCCTATGGTAAATCACCATAGGATAAAGGGTAAAAACCATATGCGCTACATTTGGTATTAGAGAATGAGTCTCGGCAAGCACTATCTAATGAGATTGGGCAGCTAGTCTCATTGTATACGTAGAGATGAAAACGATGATCCAAGTGGGTACACATTTGGGTGCTAAAACTTTGCATTGGTTCCTTAGGTGTGGATTTTGGTTACCTTTTTGTACTATAATAATGTGAGCTTGCTCTTGGGCTTATAAAAAGTATGTGAGATGTTCCGTTTGCATGAGTTTGCACTTGGGCTCATGAGTGAGGCACATTAGCAACTCAAGGTTACACTTTGAGTTAGCAAGATTAATGTTAGCCTATCGATGGTTCCATGAGCTGTTCCATGTACCATGGGTGAAAATAAACCTTCCTTAGGTTTGCTATAAGTGGCAAATAGGCTGGTCCATAGCTATTTAGCACAGCACAGGTGAATCCTTCCTAGGCATGATCGTAAGTGGATCAATCAAGACTATAGGGATGAGTCTATTGATTCAAGTAATCATTGCCGTGCTCTCTCATAAACTTTTTTTAGATTGGATTGAAGGTAGTGCAAAAGTAAACTTGAGGTTCAGTCAAAGATGAGACCGAAAAGAGAGTTATCAAAGACGAAGGATCAAACACGTAAATCATCTTCTCTTCTTGGAGAGATGATTCTCATCGAGATGTGACTTGTTGCTCGTGTTCACATTATGTAATCAAAAGTCCTTATCTTGATGCATGTTAGAAATGATGGTCTTACGAATGGTAAGTTATGGGATGGATAACAGTGAAGTACTATACCATTTTGTCTAGACTTGCTATTGAAAGACTTGGGTTGCAATGCACAATTCTTTTCTGGGGATCCTTGCTATTGCTCTTTGAATAGCTTGGTGTTGGATTAATTTTGAGTTTGGTTGGAAAGAGAGTAATATGAGTTTGTTCATGTTGTGAACAAAAGTTAGTGGTATTAGGTGTTGTAAATCTTTATTGGTGAAGTATGGCATTTATATTGCATTTTGTCGAATTGAGTTGACATTTGATACTCACATAAACCTTTATAATAGTGATATAGGCATTGCTTATAGTGTTACTTGATTGATGATCAAGTTATTGTGATATTCATATCATATCCATGTGATAAATGAGCAATGTGTTTGCAAAGTTGTTTAGGTGAACAATGATCAACCCCAAAGTGGTTGATGGTGAAGCTAATCTACTTGCAAAACGTAGCATTGTAATAGCTTTGACTAGATTTTCAATGGTGATCCATTATGTTAAGCTTAAGTTGATACCTTGTTTCCTTTGAGAGTTTACTTATGAGGTGTTGGAAAAAGGGTTGTAATATTCATTTGTTATAGCTTGTTGGTTTATTTGTTAGCACTTGGAGTAGATTTTCGGATAGAGAAGGTGTGTAGTTGAGGCATTGATATCGCTAGCACTTGTGTTAATGAAAGTGACATTGTTATTTCAAGTGATAAGGAATTTTCCTTAGACCTTGATTTTTCAAGTCATTTTTCTTGTTAGTGTTTTGGCTTCACATTGAATCTTGAAGGTGGTTGAAGAAAAGTGTTAGTGCAATATGGATATCCTAAGATATAGTCTTCATGATGAAGCCTTGGATATTCATTTTGCATTTTTGCGGATGTCGGTGTTGGATATCAGAAATGTGGGCAAAAATGTTCGATGCTTAAGCATATTGTTGGATCATGAGAATTTGTGCTGAGGTGAACCTATGTGAAGTTGTAAGCAGAAGGAAGTTGGTTGAGTCTTGAAAGTTTGCATTCCTAGACTGAGAGTCATTCTTTCTCTAGGATGGAAAATTTTCCACAAATTTTCTTAAACTTTTCCAATGGCTGATTTGTTGGTCACTTTGCTCAAAAACCATTTCATTTTTGTAAGCTAGTACAAACTAGTGAAGGGGTTAGAGTTAACTTTGGTTAGCTTAGACCTTAGTAGTAGTTTGTATGATGCGCCTGAAAGGGATGCTAACTTTTAAGGCTAAGGCAATTTTGTTGAATAAAGTTTAGAGTTGGTGTAGAAAAGTGGCCGTAGCACTTTTCTAAGAAGGGTGACCCTTGTGCTTTTCTTCTGTAGCATTATGCTTGGTGGCAAGTTGCACCTTGCATGTCGATAGACTCTACGAGAGTAGTGAATTCTCACTGATCTTGATTTAGTCTTGGTATCTTTGCGCTTTGGCTAAGGATAATGATGTCCAACTTAGTTATTAAAGTTAAGATGTTAGTACCCATACTATAGCTTGTCTATCAGGAGGTTATGTACCAATATAAGTCCATCTTATAGTCTTCACTTTAGTTTCGACTGATTGTTAGTCATGCATAGCTAGCCTCTTCAATGTGTGCTCAAAGCTAGAGGCTAAATGCATTGGTGAGCTTGTCGCAGTTGAGTTGGATTCGAGTGGTTATTTGGTTTGTGCTTGTCTATAAACCTTTATCTTATACCTGAGGTATTATGTTTATGTTGAACAAGTATATGACTTGATGACATGAGTTTAATGTTGGGTCTTGTGAAGGCAAGTTGAAGAATGATTATTGGTTGCTTTGCAACTAGTGATTGCTTGTAGACTTCGTCGAGGACTGTTTGACACTTGCTTCGCTCGATGATGATTTAGTAGTGATGGGCTTACTTTACCAGATGGTGTTGCGTAGGATCATGTTGTTAGAATTACATGGGTTTTCCATGTTGGCATGTCAACTCTACCTCTGTTGATATCATTTGGTTGTGTTTAGTTTGTAGTGTTGGATTTCATTGAGTCTTGGACATGGTGAATCATTCCTTGAGGAAGTATTATTTGTAATTGAGTTTTGATGAAGGATTAGTCTTGAATACTGACTAAAGTATCTTCAACTTTGTTGTAAGAGAGTTTTGAGTGGTGATTCACTCTTGCTTTCTTCTAGCTTTGTCTTGGTGTTGATAACATTGAAATGATGGCTTATCGTTGACATTGTTGATATTGAGACTCGAGTGAAATGAGATGTCTCTCCGTAGGGTTGATATTGAGTTTCATTAGTCTCAATGAGGATAGTGTTGATGATTTGGCTATAGCTTTGTGTTATTAGCATTCGTGCATTTGCTAGTTAGCAACTGTATTGACGTTTAAATGAACTGAGTGGCAAGTTGAGTTAATTGTGTTCTAGACGAAATTATTTAGTAGAAGTTCAACTTAAGCTTTTTCTAGAGTTGTTTCCTTGACAATGGTCTAGACTCGAGTATGCATCGACGAAGATGTTGATCTTCCCTAGGGGGGGGGGGGAAAGTGTCGCAAATGTAACTTCAGGTATTGAAAGTTACCTATTGGCTAGTCCTTACGGACACTCTTTCCTCATGCCCAAATTCACAATCTAGGGATATTCCATATTTAGTAAGTTTCGAGCTTGTCCCAGACACTAACTCTCGGTATTAAGGGAGGCTTGGGGTGAAAGCCCGAAGCGTATGTTCCTCAAAAGGGGGGGATATGAGGGGTTCCAAATGTATAGTAGGGATAGTGGGTAGGTCGGGAATGGATGATCAACTTGAGGCATAATCTAGCTTCCACTTGCAAGCCTGTCCTTCTTCTGCATCCGGCTTGGGTCTAAGTCCAAGTTCCACACCATGCTAGTTGGTGGAGTACCCATGTCCTTGCGTTAAACCATCGGTATGCCAAAATAGCGCCAAACTCTATTTGGCTCCGTTTTGCATGCTGGTCTTGGCATTAGGATGTTAGTTACTCCAGGACTGTTCCAAGTCGCTCCGTGCTCTTATCCCTTCACTCCTTGGGTTATATGCTCGGGAGTCATTCCGTGCCTTAGTGTTATTGCTCCTTAGCTCCATGCTTGGGAGTTTGGCACTGTTCCTTCATTCAGTGGCCCAAAGCCCTAATACTCGAATTTCACACCATTATCCTTTGGATATGTGGCATGTGACATGTGGCATCTATCATGTGGTACAAAGAGGGTTTAGGTTATATTTCGTGGTTATCTTATGGTAAATAACCATAGGATAAAGGGTAAAAACGACGTGCACTACATGATTGCAATGGCTTAGTGCCCAAAAACCAAAAGAAAGATAGTTTTTCAACTATCACTTAAGCTATAGAGTATGGGATGAGTTTAAAATTAACACAAATTAAAGCTTGGAAAGACATAGCTTGGGTCAGCACTATTGCACAAAACTTTGAAAAATTGTTTAGTTTGACATATATTATTAAGAAACTCAAGTTTAAATTGTTTAGATAGCAATTTCTTGAGAAAAATCCAAAAGAAGATGAATGGAGTTTGATGTGGAAAACACAATTACTACTCTAGAAGTTTTTTTCTTCTGAGCAAGTTATCATTTAGGGTTTTAAAAAATACATTTTTTCAGTAGCATGTCACAATTTTTCTAAACATATACAGCAGGGAAAATGGGGCATCTGTAACTCTGTGTTTTCAAATCTATCTTAAAAAGAGTTAAAGTCATACTTAGTGAAAAATAAATTGGGGAATTATTCATCCAAATCTTACGAGGCATTGAAAAAGGTAGAATAACAATTAAAACATTATGTTGTTTCAAAGCTTTGATCCAAGGTTCTTTAACTTGAACAACTACTCAAATACGGTTTGAGAATAGACTTGTCCTAAGTTTAAATTTTTTATACATATTGTAAGAGTCTATGAGACTTAAGCAAGACTCACAAGTCGAAAATTCAAAAGTAGTTATCACAAACCGCTCTAACTGTTTGAACTACTTTATGCTTAATACATCTAGGTAAATTAATCAAAGATCATCTTTTATACATAGAGAGCTTACTCAAATAAGCTCAAAAATATGTCATACAAGCTTGAGTAAAGACTTGTATTGACTATTACCGTTTATTGGCGAAGAGGCTAAAGAGAAATTTGATTTAAAAAACAATTTTTGTTTAGATTTGAAGTAAAATTTTTCACAAGTTAGCTATCATATATTTGAAAAGCTACTTAATATCATTTCATAAATAAATTGGTCTAGAATAGACTATCATGTGCTAGATAATTTGACCCTTGTATTGATTCTACAGGATAATTTCATAGAATGGTCTTCACTTCCCCTTTAAATTAGTCTCTAGTGTTTATCCATTTAAAAGAGGTTTGCTTAAAATTTGCAAAGAGAAATAGACCATTTTTTCTAATTCCACAGTTGTAAAAGCAAAGTTGGTTATAAGTCAGAGAATATGACCCACTATGAAGTAGGCAAGCTACTCTAGAATTGGCTATTATGTGCTAAAGACCTTACACTAAATTAATTTTAACCACACTAAATATAGGTAAAAAGGGAAGGTTATTTTGCGCACTGAAATAGAGAGATTGAGGATTGACGTCCTGATAGTCCTGATAGAAGTTTATTAAAGGAATTGGGGTAGATAAAATAAAAATGTTTACTAGTGATCCACCATATCTATTAGAAGTACATTTTGCATATAGACCCAAATGGAAGTTAGTTGATCCCTACTTTATGTGATTAGGCAAAAGTATAAAAAAACAAAAACTAAACTATATTTTGTGCTTAATTAGGCCAAAAAATTATAGCTTTAATGAAATTGTTTAAATAGCTTGAAAAATTATAGAGTGAAATACTTGATAATATTTTGCTCAATGTAGACAGAGATCTGACTCTTGATACCTTTACTATTGTCAAAGAAAGTGTGATAATACACTTAGACTACTTTGTAGGTACACAATACAAGTAAGATTTATATTTGTAAAGTTACCTATATAAAAAGATAATAGTACCAAAAGTTTTACTAGATAGAGAAATAATCTGCTTATCTGAACTAGATGTAAATCCTAAGTATTATAACCGGATTTATAAAATTCTACCTACTAAACAATTGCTAAAATTTTATGCAATCTTAGGTAAATATTGTGAATATGACTATAGGTATCGAAAGTTACTTGTTGATTAATCTTTTCAAATATTCTTTCCTTACTACCATAATAGCAAAAGGTCGGTATTACTAATTCCTTTTTTAGCCCTTTTTGTTCAAATGTTAGTAAATTAGGCTTAGTATCTGTACTTAACTAGATGAACAGAAGGTAGGAACTCCTATGTATTTTTTGTTGAGTATACTTGGCTTGGCTCTTAGTTTTCTTTTGCTCTATCTTGCACTAGCTTGATAAAAACCCTTGCATATTGAGATTAGTCCCTTAATATTGCTAGATGAGAGCTTATCATATTTATCAAACACCCTCACTATCATGCTCTTTGTGTTAGTCATATTCAATCCTAATTGCAATTTATGGAAAGTGTCTAGATTTGCTAATTTGGCATATTTATGAAATGTAAAGATTGTTCTGAACACAATACTATTAATCTTGCATTTAAGTTTGCAATCTAACACCATTCCATATTTAGTAAGTTTTGAATTAGTCCCAAAGACTAACTCTTGGTACTAAAAGTGACTAAGGGTGAAAGCCTAAAGCATGTGTTCCTCAAGGGTGGTTCCAAATGTATAGTAAGGATAGTGGGTAGGTCAAGCATAATTGACCAACCTAAAGTATAGTTTAACTCTCGCTTGCGTATATATTTTTATTTTGCATCTGACTTGGGTCTAAACGCAAATTCCACACTATGCTAATTGGTAAAGTACCTATATCCTTGCATTAGGCCACTAGTATATTAAAATAACACTAGACTTTATTTGACTTTGTTTTGCATGTTGCTCCTGGCATTGAGCTGTTAGAAGCTCTAAGACTATTACTATAATGCTCCATGCTTCTATTCTTTCACTCTTTGGGTTAAATGTTTAGAAATCACTTCATGTTTTGGTTCCTTTACAACCTTGATAGATCATATATGACTAAAGTGTCACAAATTTGGCATCTACTAAAAATGTAGCCAGCTGCTTCACAAGAAGAGCAGGAGTTAATAATCCCCCACTTTGTGCCAACATGATTCATAAAAACATTAGTCTAGACATGGTAAGGTACCTCTTGTATAGGTATTCTATTGTACACACCCATTCAGTTTGGATCAACCACCCACATATATTTGTATAGTGTTGGGTGTGAATTCCAAGGTAGTAGCAAAATAACTTGTGGTTAAAATCTTCAAGTGCATCTAGGTGCAAAATGCCGCTACACTAGCAAATCCACAAAAAGTTGTAAAAAGCCTACAAGATCCACAAGATAAAGGATTAATTAATGCAGTGAACATGAAGAAGAGTTGAAAGCTTAATACTACAGATAAGACA
>NW_003314274.1:1235946-1241562 GCF_000143415.4 Selaginella moellendorffii
CTGGATTTAGGGTTCATTAAGGTTTAGGTAAAGTGATTTGCCATATGGTCAAGGGCATAGGTACAGGCATTGGCAAAGAAGTTATTCATCCCCAGGTTATCCCATCGAGTTTGACAAGCTCCTTTGCACTCAGAATTCTCCTGGATCGACCTAGGACATCAATCATGCAGAAATATAGAGTGAAGTGTTGGCTAATCAAGACAAAGTGTTCCCATGGGATGTTGTTATTAATTTTTCTATCTCAAATGTGAGGAAGTATGTTTATATTGTGGTGGCCAAAATATTTTATGATAGGAAGTCTCTTATTTTCCAAGATTTGACTATATGTTCTTTTTTTATTTCTTTATTTTTGTATTGTTAGTTGTTATAAATTCCTCTTCTAATGTTTCTTTATCCACTTTTTCTTCTTTCACAATAATTTTTCCTCAATTTTTCTTACTTTCTCCTTTTTGCTTTGACATTTCAAACTGTTTTATTCTTCCGAGGAGGGGGTAGAGGGGATGGATAGGAGTCTAACCCCTAACAATAGAGTGAGGACAAGCAAATATAATAGTGGAGCAAGGATAAATAACATAGATTATGGAGTGAGGATGAACATAATGAGTTTAAATGGAATATCTAGCCTGAGGCTAAATAGATGCAATAGTGGAGTGAGGCTGAATATATATTACGGAGTGAGGATGAGTGTAATAAACCTGAACAAAGCTAGTATTTTAGAACTTTGTTTCCTTCAAAAAGGGGATAATGAGGATGTGGAAGACAAATAGAGTGAGTTTGACCTCCTATATGTGGTGCTAAATAGAGACGAAAGTCATAAATCTGAGTTAACATGGGTATTAAATTTTAACTAAAGGGAAGATGTAAAAATAGGTTTTACTTATAGTCATGAGTCCTAGTTAATAGTGGTCTCGGAGGATTATTAGCAGGTAAATTTAGACATAGGATGAATTGTTTGGTGTAATAGCATTTTATGGATTATAATGGTTTTCAAAATCACTTGTTTTGGTTCAAAATTATGGCTTCATGGTTAGTTTGAGTATTTGGTAGTTACACATGGAATTGCAACTAGTGCATCAAGATTTTGTAGTCGATTAATATTTATACCATGGCTTTAGGTTTTGTTTGATGGTTTTGTGGGAGTTTCAGATTCTTATGGTAGTTTATAATTGCTCAGTAAAAGCTTCAAATGTTCCACCTTACTTATTGTCATAAAAGGATAGTGTAAATTTTGTAAATACATACGTGTGTGTGTGTGTGTGTTTATATATATATATATATATTACCCTGCCTAGATAATACACTAATTATAATACTATAACATATGGACCACATCCATTCTTCTATATAAACAACATTTTAAACCCTAATTAATATATCTATTCCAATATTGTTATTTGAAATATTTTAGGAATATAAGTTTATAACATTTTATAAAAAATTAAATAATGTTTTCCTTAGAGCCACAGGGAAGAAGCAGTGACAAAAAAGTAGAAGCTCTAGGTAACAGTTACCACTATGTGGATGTTGCAAGTGGCTCCCAGTCAGTAAAAGAGCTGTGGTGCACTTAGTCAGCAGGAAACTTTCACCTCCTGGTATTTTTGCTGGACTCATTTGCTATTTCTATTTGCTAGATGGAAGCCACTCTTCGACAGGTAAAGAAAATGAGCAAGAAATTTTAGCGACAAAAGTGCATCTACATTTACTTCAGCTTAATGGTAAGAACAGCAGACTTGTAGAAGAGGCTCTAGAACTCTGAGAGGATGGCTAAGGGAGAGATTTCGAGGGGACAAAAATTCGTTGCAAAACCTGACACGAGAAACAAAGAGCTCAGTGCTTAGTAAGCTTGAAATTGACACACCTTTACTCAGTTGGAGCGTCAGCCTCAAAGGCCGCCTGGAGAGAAGCTTGCGCTGCTGGATAGACGAACACCAGAATGTTCTCCATTTTGGTCCGGAACTCGTTGGGCATCAGCTCCAGCACTGTGTCCACGAACACCTCCTCCGACTCCACCACTTGAGACGCACCCGCAAGCAAACGCCGCGGGATCGATCTGGCATACTCGAGCCCCACGGTGAGCCCTGCATCGTTTAACAATGCCACGACTCTGAAAGAAATAAAAGACATGTAAGTACTAGTTGACAGAAGAAAACACAGAAAAAGAAAAAGAAAAACTTGCCCTGGAATGTTGAAAAACGCATCCCAGTTTGTTTTTCCATCGGCTGCGAGTGGGATCTCCACATCTGCTTCTCTCGCAAGCCTCACGCATTTCTCCCGAGCGGCCTCACAGAGCTTTCGCAGAAGCACTCGCTCGAACATGCGCAATACAGATAACCTCTGCCGCAATGCTGAGAGTTCACGGCCCTGGGCTGAAAGTTGACGACCCAGGGCTGAAAACTCCTCCTTCAGCTTCGAAGTTCTCTCCTTCAGCTTCGAAGTTTCCTCCTCGAGCTTTGCCACTCTCTCCGTGAGTTTGGTAATCTCCTTCTTAAGGCTGACGATCTCCCTTGAGTCCTTCTGCAGCTCCTGGATTTTCTCAACTTGCTCTTTGTTGACCTTCATAAGCTTGTCATTCTGTGCCTTTGTGTTGGTGACTTGCAGGATCAACGTGGAGTTCAGAGCTTTGAGTCTCGTGTTTGTGCCCTCCAGTCCCTGGTCTAGCTTGGGAACAACCCTGATGTAGTTCTGTCTGGCCCATGCCTCAGGCCTCAGCCTCGAGTTCTTGTAGCTCGGATCACTGATTTTGGCCTCCAGATCTTCCTTCCGCAGGTTGAAACGTTTCGCTGCCGCATCCACCGCAAAACCAAAAGCGCCATCCAGAGATTTCTTCCAGTCACCCGCTGGAAGAGGCCATGCAGACAGAGTGCACTCCACGTAAAGAATCGGTACGCACGGACGATTCTCTCCAGGCGCAATGTAGTTCCCTGGAAAAAAGAATGACGATTCCAGGACAAAGAGCTACCACAAAGCTTCTACGAGGGCAGAGGCATGAATACCCTATTCTGCTTGGCATCCAATCTCTCAGCTTCGAGGGGGAATTCCCTCTTTGCTTTGGGCCAATCGATCGGGAGTGACTTACCGCTGCCGCTGCTGCTCATCGCTCCTCGCCAAGAACCCTAAACGAATGAAGACTGTTGTCAATTTAGAATAATTTTAGTACATTTATAAATCACTTTTGTTAAAACTGAATTAATATCAACTATTATTAAAAGTTATTAATTATGCTCTATGTTATTGAAACTGTGACGAGACTTTGTCGAGAAGACCAACTCTTTTAACTGCAAGAAAGGTTTTAAATTGATAGAAATATGAAAACTTTATGATATACATACATTGCTGTAGCAAGCCATCTTCTCCACAACTTTACAAATATCATTTGAAGTGCTCGTGAACTGCGTTGATAAATTCTGTAATTGGGGATTGATATTTGAAAACCAGGAAGGTATTGGTCCTTGGAGCTTGCAAAAAATGGAATTTTAGTGCTAGATGAGTGCAGCTATATAATGATTAAGGCGATATTGGGAACTTGTATTTGGCAGATCTTGAGAAGTTGGAGGATAGGATGTTTTACTTCAATTTGATGGCTACCAAAATCCTAACGCTAATATTAGTATATAGCATCATAGCTATACACTTGGACCTCACAAAAATGAAAAAGCTATATAATTACTAATTATGAATAAAAGTGCATTTTAATTTGAATTTCCAATAAAATCTTTATGAATAGTTTAGGCTGTAGAGTTAATGAGATTGAATAATATCCTAAACAATCTTGTGTGGGCTGGAACAAGTGCATTTGCTCATGGCAGCAAGCATTGCAAGTGCTGATATACACATTTCCTATATTCTTTTTCTATATTCCATGCACTTGCATTAGTGGAAATGAGGGGTAGTTTTTGATTATCCCTAAGGAGTGCTTGAATTTGGGATTTTTGGTTTCAATCTAACTTTTCCATTGTCTAAATCTTTTTTTCCTTGTAACTTTTTCTATTTCTTTTTTTTTGCTCTTTCCTTTGCATTCATCTTCATAGCAGTAGTCTCCTCCTCTATTAACTCTAGAGTAGTAGTTGGAACAGACGGGTGATATGACCAGTTGATAGTAACTACCCCATGACTAAAGATTTCACTGTACACATGAAGTGCTGAAGCCAGACTGCCTATGCTGGCCCAAACTCAAAGATCAATAAATAGACAATATCAAAGTCATAGATAATGATATCTTAGAGATTTAATTATCAGTGAATAAAGCTTAGATTAGAACACAAAAGTATTCCAAGTAAGTTATCATCTGATAAACTAGTATGACAGTATAAGAACCACTAAGATCAGCAGGATTGGAAAATATAAAATGTATTATCCAACAAAATTCAATAGCAAGTATATCATCAAGTAAACTCAATGATCAAACTTAACTACCGAAGGTTGTAGACAGTATGTTAAACAACTTACCAAAGATAACTCAAAGAACACAAAGTATTATTGATTGACAAGCACAATGCTCGTGAATATATCACCTAAAGGAAATAACATCCAAATCTATCAGAACTAACTCGAGCAACAATCAACAGAACATAATGAATGTGGTAAGACCGACAAACACTTAGTCATGCTAACCATTGCACTAGCCAATCTGAATAGATCCCAGTTAACAATATTAAGGAACTCAAGTTGCCTAAGCAAGTGTCAACAACATCCTACTGATGTCTCAAACCCAAGAGACCAATCCAAAGCAAACCACAAAGAACATGTGATATTGCCAAAAAACCAAAAGCTATCAAAAAGATCAACTAACCATCATGAAAGATCATCAATCATCCCATCAATAAAGAGATGCAAAATCATTGGCTAAGAAAGAATCCATCATCCTGAAGAATGGCAAATCATTCTATACCAACAATAATCAAACAAAACTTTTTGACAAGGATAATCAACTATCCTAGATGATAATCAAGCATCACCAATGATTGCTAGATGTAAATATTAATTTCAACATCGAAGCTAACAAGCCAAAATGCCTTTTCCCAACAACTTTTAACAAATGGAATAATGAGCATAATAAACTCAAAGAACCAAAAGTTTGAAGAAGTCTATAGTTAAGTCTTGCCTAACAATGATCACAAGTCTTGCATGAACTAATTTCAATGCTAAAAAAGAAATTATAGTTATAACCCACAATACCCTCTTCAACACATCCATAAGCGACACTTCATAATGCCAAAGCTAATGAAGAGCATATCTGCATCAACCCAAAAGTTAAGCACAATGGAGCTATGCTTAACAAGTGATCATCAAATCGATCCTTCATGAATCCATCTACAGCAAGACGTAACTCACTTCATAACAAGCACAAGAAGAATCATCAATGATCAATTCCAACTCAAATCCAATAACGATTTAACATTGTCAATATCGATCACTAACTCTTTTTCTTGTAAGGCTAGTGTAGTCCATGATTAAATCATGTTTCAAAGAAAAGTTAAAATTCATCCCCTACTAACCAATCTCATCAAAAACACAACTAACTCAACTTGCCACTCAATTCATCATTCAGGGACATCTAAAGCGGGCTTACTATAAGAGCCTGCCGCTCTTCCCGCTTCTGCCAGATCCCCTTTTTTT
>NW_003314274.1:1243394-1298340 GCF_000143415.4 Selaginella moellendorffii
CCAACTCTAGACTCGATCCAACTCAATTGCCTTAGCCCCAAAAGTTAGCATCCCTTTCGGGCTGCATCATACAAACTATATACTAAGGTTTAAGCCAACCGAAGTCAACTCCAACCTGTTCACTAAATTGTACTAGCTTTCGAAAACAGAATGGTTTTCGGACAAAGTGATCAATAGATCAACCATTGGAAAAGTCTAAGAAAATTTTTGGAAAATTTCCATCCTAGAGAAAGAATGACTCTCAGTCCAGGAATGCAAGCTTTCAAGACTCAACCAACTTCCTCCTACTTACAACTTCACATAGGTTCACTTCAACACCAATTCTCATGACCCATAGTATGCTTAAGCTTTGAACATCTTTTTGCCCATACTTCCGACATCCAACACCAACATCTGCAAAAATGCAAAATGAACATCCAAGGCTTGATCATGAAAACCACATCTTTGGATATCCACAGTTGCACTAACACTCTTCTTCAACCACCTTCAAAATCCAATGTGATGCCAAAACACTAACAAGAAAAATGACATGAAAAATCAAGGTCTAAGGAGAATTCCTCATCACTCGAAATAACAATGCCACTTCCACTAACACTAGTGCTAGTGATGTCAATGCCTCAACTACACACCGTCTCCATCCAACAATCTACTCCAAGTGCTAACGGATCAACAAATGCGCTATAACAAATGAATGCTACAACCCTTTTTCCAACATCTCATGGGCAAACCCTCAAGAACAAGGAACTAATTTAAGCTTAGCATAATGGACCACCATTGAGAATCCAGTCAAGGCTATTACAATGCTACTATATGCAAGTAGATTAACTTCACCATCAACCACTTTGGGGTTGATCATTGTTTAACCAAGAAACTTTGTAAACGCATTACTCATTATCATATGGATATGATATAAGTATCACAATGACTTGATTATCAATTGAGTAACACCACGAACAATGCCCATATTATTACTTCAAAAGTTTATGTGAGTATCAAGCGTCAACTCAATTCGACAAAATGCAACATAAATGCCACACCCCACCAATAAAGATTTACAACACCTAACACCACTAACTTTTATTCACAACATGGACAAGCTCATATCACTCTTTTTTCGATTCAACTCAACACTAATCCAACACCAAACCACTCAAGGAGCAATAGCAAGGTTCCCCAGAAAAGAATTGAGCATTGTAACCTAAGTCTTTCAATAGTAAGCCTCGACAAAATGGTATAGTGCTTCACCACTATCCATCCCACGACTCACCACTTGTAAAACTATCACTTCCAATATGCATCAAGATAGGGACTCTTGATTGCATACCGTAAACACAAGCAATGAGTTAACACCTCGTTACAAATCATCTCTCCAAAAAGAGAAAATGATTTATGTGTTTGATCCTTTATCATGCTTTATTTCGTTAAAGTGGGACTTATTCAGTAAAGTGGGACATTAATTAGCATGTGTCCACATGCCATTTCTTAGTACTTAATTAATATTTATTAATATTTCTATCAGTTTTTTAATTTATTTTTTATATTTCACAATATTATAACACAAAATCATATGAAAAGTTTTTAATTTATAAATTATAAAGTTAAAAATTCAATTTTTTATTGTTGTTATAAAAATGGCATGTGGCCACACACCATAAGTGGGATAATGAAAAGTCCCACTTTAACGAAATAAAGCATTGTCCCTAAGAACTCTCTTTTCGGTCTCATCTTTGATCAAACCTCAAGCTTGCGTTTGCATTTCTTTCAGTCCAATCCAAGAAAAAGTTTACGAGAGAGCACGGCAATGACTATTTGAACCAAAAGACTAATCCCTATAGTCTTGATTAATCCACTTATAATCATGCCTAAGAAGGATCCACTAGTGTCGTGCTAAATAGCTACGGACCAACCTATTTGCCACTCATAGCAAACTTAGGGAAGGTTCACTCTTACCCATGGTACATGGAACAACTCATTGACCACTTATAGGCTAATATTAATTCTGCCAACTCAAAGTGCAACCTTGAATTGCTAATGCGCCTCACTCACGAGCCCAAGCGAAAACTCGTGCAAATGGTACACCTTAAATCCATCATATGAGCCCAAGAGCAAGCTCACATTATTACAATACAAAAAGATAACCAAATCCATACTCAAGGAACAATTGCGAAGTCTTAGCACCCAAACGTGTACCCATTCGAATCATCATTTTCATCTCTGCATATGCAACGAGACTAGTTGCCCAATCTCATTGAATAGTACTCACTCAGACTCATCCTCTAATACTAAATGTAGCACATGTGGTTTTTACCCTTTATCCTATGGTGATTTACCATAGGATAACACCACGAAGCGGAACATAAACCCTCTTTGTGCCACGTGACAGATGCCACATGTCACATGCCACGTGTCCAAAGGATAATGGTGTGGAACCCGAGTTTCAGGGCCTTGGGCCACTGAACAAAGGAACGGTGCCAAACTCCCAAGCTTGGAGCCAAGGAGTGACAGAACCGAACCATGGAGCAACTCTCAAGCATACAGCTCAAGGAGCGAAGGGACAGGAGCCCGGAGCGACTTGGAACAGTCCTAGAGCAACTAGCATCTTAATGCCAGGACCAACACATAAAACGGAGCCAAATAGAGTTTGGCGCTATTTCGGCATACCGGTGGTCTAACGTGAGGATATGGGTACTCCATCAGCTAGCATGGAATGGAATTTGGGTTTAGACCCAAGCCAGACACAGAACAAGGATAGACATGCAAGCGGGAGTTAGACTATGCCTCAAGTTGGTCGGCCATGCCCGACCTACCCACTATCCCTACTATCATTTGGAACCCCCCATATCCTCCCCCCCTTGAGGAACACATGCTTTGGGCTTTCACCCCAAGCCTCCCTTAGTATCAGGAGTTAGTCTCTGGGACAAGCTCAAAACTTACTAAATATGGAATGGTGCTAGATTGTGAATTTGGTCATGGGACAAACATCATTGTGTTCAGGACAATCTCTACATTCCGTAGATATGCCAAATGAGCAAATCTAGACACTTTCCATAAATAGCATTTGGGACCGAAATGAAACTAACACAAAGGGCATGATAGTGAGGGTGTTTGGTAGACACGGTAAATTATCATCCAGTGATATTGAGGGACTAATCTCAATACGCGAGGGTTCTTGTCAAGCCAGTGCAAGATAGAGCAAAAGAGAACTAACAAGCCGGGCCGAGTATGCTCAGCTAAATAGACACTTAGGAATTCCTTTCTTATGCTCATCCGGCCAAGTACAGATGCTAAGCCCAGTTTACTAACACTTGAACAAGAGGGACTAATAAAGGGTCCAGCAATACCGACCTCCTGCTATCGTGGCAGTAAAGAAAGAGTGTCCGTAAGGATTGGCCGACAGGTAACTTTCAATACCCGAAATCACATTCGTGACACGGGTTCGATTCCCATTGATTAGTGGCTACTTAAAAATATAATATACCCTTGAGCAAGGTATATTCCTACCCCTAAATTTGAAATCGTATGTATTGGACATCCATGTGTACGTCCTTCCTCTTGTGTGGAGTATCCACAGACAAAGGTATCCACCGTGGGATTGCAGTACGGGTGGATGACTAGTTACCTCACATGGAATAGCTAGTCTACACAATAGAAGGATTGGTAAATTTAGTGCGGAAATGGAAGTATTGGTTCCCTTTGGCTCAGTAGGGGTTGTTAATCAATAGTCAATGAGGACATTGACCTCTCTAAAGGGGGGGGTGAGTGTAGCACATATGATCATGGGATGAGATTTGGATATACTGTCACCATGGATCCTTGGAACCTTGGGGGATAAAATAGCCACTAAGGGCTTTCTCATCAAGCAATTGCCCCTTTTCCAGTTGGCTTAAGGGGAGAGAAATAAGGTGTGCTACATTTGGTATCAGAGGATGAGTCTCAGCGAGTACTATCCAATGAGATTAGGCAACTAGTCTCATTACATACGCAAAGATGAAAACGATAATCCGAGTGGGTACACGTTTGGGTGCTAAGACTTCGCATTTGTTCCTTGGGCTCATAGGATGGATTTGAGGTGTACCATTTACACGAGTTTTTGCTTGGGCTCGTGAATGAGGCACATTAGCAACTTCAGGTTATACTTTGAGTTGGCAAGGTTAATGTAAGCCTATCGATAGTTCTAGTGGTTCTGTAAGTTGTTCCATGTACCATGGGTGAAAGTAAACTTTCCCTAGGTTTGCTGTGAGTGGCAAATAGGCTGGTCCATAGCTGTTTAGCACGGCATTAGTAGATCCTTCCTAAGCATGATTATGAGTGGATCAATCAAGACTGTAGGGATTAGTCTATTGATTCAGTAGTCATTGCCGTGCTCTCTTATAAACTTTTCTTGGATTGGACTGAAGGTAGTGCGAAAGCAAGCTTGAGGTTTGGTCAAAGATGAGGCTAAAAGGAGAGTCATCAGGGGCAAAGGATCAAACACGTAAATCATTTTCTTTTCTTGAGAGATGATTTGCAATGAGGTGTGAATCATTGCTCGTGTTCACAGTATGCAATTAAGAGTCCCTATCTTGATGCATATTGGAAGTGATAGTTTTACAAGTGGTGAATCGTGGGATAGATAGTGGTGAAGTGCTATACCATTTTGTCGAGGCTTGCTATTGGAAGACTTGGGTTACAATGCTCAATTGTTTTCCGGGGAACCTTGCTATTGCTCCTTGAGTGGTTTGGTGTTGGATTAGTGTTGAGTTTGATCGGAAAGAGAGTGGTATGAGCTTGTCCATGTTATGAACAAAAGTTAGTGGTGTTAAGTGTTGTAAATCTTTATTGGTGGGGTGTGGCATTTATGTTACATTTTGTCGAATTGAGTTGACACTTGATACTCATATAAACTTTTGAAGTAATGATATGGGCATTGTTCATGGTGTTGCTCAATTGATGATCAAGTCATTGTGATATTTATATCATATCCATATGATAATGAGTAATGTGTTTACGAAGTTGCTTGGTTAAACGATGATCAACCCCAAAGTGGTTGATGGTGAAGCTAGTTTACTTGCATATAATAACATTGTAGTAGCCTTGACTGGATTCTTGATGGTGGTCCATTATGCTAAGCTTAAATTAGTACTTTGTTCTTGAGGGTTTGTCCATAAAGTGTTGGAAAAAAGGTTGTAACATTCATTTGCTATAGCTCATTAGTTGATCCGTTAGCACTTGTAGTAGATTGTTGGATGAAGACGGTGTGTAATTGAGGCATTGACATCACTAGCACTAGTGTTAGTGGAAGTGGCATTGTTATTTCGAGTGATGAGGAATTCTCCTTAAACCTTGATTTTTCATGTCATTTTTCTTGTTAGTGTTTTGGCATCACATTGGATTTTGAAGGTGGTTGAAGAAGAGTGTTAGTGCAACTGTGGATATCCAAAGATGTGGTTTTCATGATCAAGCCTTGGATGTTCATTTTGCATTTTTGCAGATGTCGGTATTGGATGTCGAAAGTATGGGCAAAAAGATATTCAAAGCTTAAGCATACTATGGGTCATGAGAATTAGTGTTGAAGTGAACCTATGTGAAGTTGTAGGTAGGAGGAAGTTGGTTGAGTCTTGAAAGCTTGCATTCCTGGACTAAGAGTCATTCTTTCTCTAGGATGGAAATTTTC
Source organism: Selaginella moellendorffii (assembly GCF_000143415.4). NCBI lineage: Eukaryota > Viridiplantae > Streptophyta > Lycopodiopsida > Selaginellales > Selaginellaceae > Selaginella > Selaginella moellendorffii. The sequence goes on from NW_003314274.1 coordinate 1,249,048, forward strand.
CATAAATTTTTTTAGACTTTTCCAATGGTTGATCTATTGATCACTTTGTCTGAAAACCATTTTGTTTTCGAAAGCTAGTACAATTTAGTGAACGGGTTGGAGTTGACTTCGGTTGGCTTAAACCTTAGTATATAGTTTGTATGATGCAGCCCGAAAGGGATGCTGACTTTTGGGGCTAAGGCAATTGAGTTGAATAGAGTCTAGAGTTGGTGTAGAAAAGTGGCTATTGCACTTTTCTAAGAAGGGTGACCCTTGTGCCTTTCTTTTGTAGCATTATGCTCAGTGGCAGGTTGCACCTTGCATTTTGTTAAGACTTTATGAGAGTAGTGAGCTCTTATTGATCTTAATTTGGTTTTGGTGGCCCTGCACCTTGGCTGAGGATGGTGATGTCCAACTTAGTTGTTTGAGTTTGATGTGTTAATACATACTATAGCTTTGTTTAAGAGGAGGTTGTGTACCGATATGAGTGCATCTTATGGTCTTCACTTTAGTTTTGACTGAGTGTTGATCACATAGCTAGCCTCTTCAAGACATGCTCAGAGCTAGTGGTTAAATGTTTTAGTGAGCTTATTGCGGTTGAGTTGGATTCGAGTGGTCATTTAGTTTGTGCTTGTCTATGAACTTTTATCTTGTACCTGGGGTATCACGTTTATGTTGGACAAGTATATAACTTGATGACAAGTGTTGGTATTTGGGTCTTGTGAAGGCAAGTTAAGGAGTGATTGTTGGTTGCTTTGTGACTAGTGATTACTTGTTGTCGCGCATGTGACTTCGGGTATCGAAAGTTACCTGTCGACTAGTCCTTACAGACACTCTTACCTTACTGCCACGATGGCAGGAGGTCGGTATTGCTGGACCCTTTATCAGTCCCTCTTGTGCTAGTGGAGTTAACTGGGCATTTCGAGTGTACTTAGACCGGACGAGCATAAGGACGGAATTCCTACGTGTTATTAGCTAAGCATACTTAGCCCGGTAAGGAGTTCCCGTCTCGTTTTGTCTTGCACTGGCTAGTGACAAGAACCCTCGCGTATTGAGATTGGTCCCTCAATATCGCTACATGATAGCTTACCGTGTCTGCCAAACACCCTCGCTATCATGCCCTTTGTGTTAGTCTCATTTCGGTCCCAAATGCTATTTATGGAAAGTGTCCAGATTTGCTCATTTGGCATATCTACGGAATGTAGAGATCGGCCTGAACACAATGGTGTTCGTCCCGTGTCCAAATTCGCAATCTAGGGACATTCCATATTTAGTAAGTTTCGAGCTTGTCCCAGAGACTAACTCCTGATACTAAGGGAGGCTTGGGGTGAAAGCCCAAAGCGTGTGTTCCTCAAGGGGGGGGGGGGGCTATGGGGGGTTCCAAATGTATAGTAGGGATAGTGGGTAGGTCGGGCATGGCCGACCAACCTGAGGCATAGTCTAGCTCCCACTTGCGTGCTTGTCCTTGTTCTGCGTCCGGCTTGGGTCTAAGCCCAAGTTCCATTCCATGCTAGCTGGTGGAGTACCCATGTCCTCGCGTTAGGCCACCGGTATGCCGAAATAGCGCCAGACTCCATTTGGCTCCGTTTTGCGTGCTGGTCCTGGCATTGGGATGCTGGTTGCTCTAGGACTGTTCCAAGTCGCTCCAGGCCCCTGTCCCTTCGCTCCTTGGGCTGTATGCTCGGGAGTTGCTCCGTGGTTCGGTTCCATCACTCCTTGGCGTCACGCTTGGGAGTTTGGCACCGTTCCTTCGTTCAGTGGCCCAAGGCCCTGAACCTCGGGTTCCTATGGACACGTGGCATGTGACACGTGGCATCTGTCACGTGGCACAAAGAGGGTTTAGGTTCCGCTTCGTGGTGTTATCCTATGGTAAATCACCATAGGATAAAGGGTCAAAACCACGTGCGCTACACTTGTAGACTTAGTCAAGGACTATTGACACTTGCTTTGCTCGATGATGATTTAGCAGTGATGGGCTTGCTTTACTGAATGGTGTTGTGGAGGATCGTGTCATTAGACTTACATGAGCTTTTCATGTTAATATGTCGACTCTACCTCTGTTTATATCATTTGGTTACATCTAGTCCATAATGTTGGATTTCATTAAGTCTTGGACATGGTGAATCACTCCTTGATGATGTGTTATTTGTAGCTGAGTGTTGTTGAAGGATTGGTCTCGGATACTGAGTAAAGTATCTTTGACTTTGGTTAGCTTGGTTGCTAGAGAGTTTTGAGTGGTGATTCACTCTTGTTTTCTTCTAGCTTTATTTTGGTGTTGATGGCATTGAAGTGATGCCTTGTCGTTGACATTGTTGATATTGAGATCTGAGTGAAATAAGATATCCTTCTAAGGATTGATATTGAGTTTCATTAGTCTTGATGAAGATAGTGTTGATAATTTGGCTTCTTTGTGTTGTTGGCATTCATACATTTACTAGTTAGCAACTGTATTGACGTTCAAATGAATTGAGTGGCAAGTTGAGTTAGTTGTGTTTTTGATGAGATTGGTTAGTAGGGGATGAATTTTAGCTTTTCCTTGAAACATGATTTAATCATGGACTACATTAGCCTTACAAGAAAAAAAGTTAGTGATCGATATTGACAATGTTGAATCTTTATTGGATTTGAGTTTGAATTGATCATTGATGATTCTTCTTGTGCTTGTTATGAAGTGAGTTACGTCTTGCTGTAGATGGATTCATGAAGGATCGATTTGATGATCACTTGTTAAGCATAGCTCCAAAGTGCTTAACTTTTGGGTTGATGTAGATATGTTCTTCATTAGCTTTGGTATTATGAAATATCACTTATGGATGTGTTGAAGAGGGTATTGTGGGTTATAACTATAATTTCTTCTTTAGCATTGAAATTAGTTCATGCGAGACTTGTGATCATTGTTAAGCAAGACTTAACTATAGACTTCTTCAAACTTTTAGTTCTTTGAGTTTATTATGCTCACTATTCCATTTGTTAGAAGTTGTTGGGAGAAGGCATTTTGGCTTGTTAGCTTCGATGTTGAAATTAATATTTACATCTAGCAATCATTGGTGATGCTTGATTATCATCTAGGATAGTTGATTATCCTTGTCAAAAAGTTTTGCTTGATTATTGTTGGTATAGTATGATTTGCCGTTCTTCGGGATGATGGATTCCTCTTTAGCCGATGATTTTGCATCTCTTTATTGATGGGATGATTGATGATCTTTCATGATGGTTAGTTGATTTTTTTTATAGCTTTTGGCTTTTCCGCAATACCACATGTTCTTTGTGGTTTGCTTTGGATTGGTCTCTTGGGTTTGAGACATCAGTAGGACGTTGCTGACACTTGCTTAGGCAACTTGAGTTCCTTGGTATTGTTGACTGGGATTTATTCAAATTGGCTGGTGCAATAGTTGGCATGATTAAGTGTTTGTTGGTCTTACCACATTCATTATATTCTTTTGATTGTTGCTCGAGTTAGTTCTGATAGATTTGGATGTTATTTCCTTTGGGTGATATATTCACGAGCATTGTGCTTATCAATCAATAATACTTTGTGTTCTTTGAGTTATCTTTGGTAAGTTGTTTGACATACTGTCTACAACCTTTGGTAGTTAAGTTTCATCATTGAGTTCACTTGATGATATACGTGCTATTGAATTTTGTTGGATAATACATTTTATATTTTCCAATCCTACTGATCTTGATGGTTCCTATACTGTCATATTAGTTTATCGGATGATAACTTTCTTGGAATACTTTTGTGTTCTAACCTAAGCTTTATTCACTAATAATTAAATCTCTAAGATATTATTGTCTATGACTTTGATATTGTTCATCTATTGATCTTTGAGTTTGGGCCAGTATAGGCAACTTGGTTTCGGCACTTCGTGTGCATGGTGAAATCTCTAGTCATGGGGTAGCTACTGTCGACTGGTCACATCACCTGCCTCTTTGTCGATGTTCCTTATTCCATTAAAAGGGCATGACCGTGTAAACAACTTTAACTGCCTGTTATCTAAACCTTACCGACGGGTTTAGTTTCTTTGCTCATGAGGGTTGGGGCCTCTGGCTTCTCTCTCTATGCCACCTGTAGGCAGGGGCGTATCACACTTTTGTAGCTGGGTGACACCCAAAGCAGCAATGGTGGCTGACTCCATTAATCATTTCCTTGTCAGCGACGGCCGGAAGGTGTTTGAGTTGGTAGCACATCCGTGTTAGACAAAGAGGTTATCCCCTAACTCATTTAAGTTGGTGCATTTCTCACATAGTGTGATTACCGTGAACTTTTTCTTGAGTTGTTTCCTTGGCGGTATTCTAGACTTGAGTATGCATCGACGAGGACGTCGATCTTCCCTAGGGGGGTAGAGTGTCGCAAATGTGACTTCGGGTATCGAAAGTTACTTGTCAGCTAGTCCTTACAGACACTCTTTCTTTACTACCACGATGGCAGGAGGTCGGTATTGCTGGACCCTTTATTAGTCCCTCTTGTTCAAGTGTTAATAAATTGGGCTTAGCATCTGTACTTGGCCAGATAAGCATAAGGAAGGAATTCCTAAGTGTCTATTTAGCTGAGCATACTCGGCCCGGCTTGTTAGTTCTCTTTTGCTCTGTCTTGCACTAGCTTGACAAGAACCCTCACGTATTGAGATTAGTCCCTCAATATTGCTAGATGATAACTTACTGTGTCTACCAAACACCCTCACTATCATGCCCTTTGTGTTAATTTCATTTCGGTCCCAAATGCTATTTATGGAAAGTGTCTAGATTTGCTCATTTGGCATATCTACGGAATGTAGAGATTGAATGGTATTTGTCCCATGACCTAATTCGCAATTTAGCGCCATTCCATATTTAGTAAGTTTCGAGCTTGTCCCAGAGACTAACTCTTGATACTAAGGGAGGCTTGGGGTGAAAGCCCAAAGCGTGTGTTCCTCAAGGGAGGGGGGGATATGGGGGGTTCTAAATGTATAGTAGAGATAGTGGGTAGGTCGGGCATGGCTGACCAACCTGAGGCATAGTCTAACTCCTGCTTGTGTATCTATCTTTGTTCTGCGTCTGGCTTGGGTCTAAACCCAAGTTCCATTCCATGTTAGCTGGTGGAGTACCCATATCCTCACGTTAGGCCACCGGTATACCGAAATAGCACCAAACTCTATTTGGCTCCGTTTTACGTGCTGATCCTGGTATTAAGATGCTAATTGCTCTAGGACTGTTCCAAGTCGCTCCGGGCTTTTGTCCCTTCCCTCCTTGGGCTGTATGCTCAGGAGTTGCTCCATGGTTCGATTCCATCACTCCTTGGCTCCAAGCTTGGGAGTTTGGCACCGTTCCTTCGTTCAGTGGCCCAAGGCCCTGAAACTCGGGTTCCACACCACTGTCCTTTGGACACATGGCATGTGACATGTGGCATCTGTCACATGGCACAAAGAGGGTTTATGTTCCGCTTCGTGGTGTTATCCTATGGTAAATCACCATAGGATAAAGGGTAAAAACCACATGCACTACAGTGCAATTGCTTGATACTATATGATTGCAATTGACCAACTAAACTCAGTTGATGGTGGCATTCAAGATGCATGGTATAGCTCTTCTTGCTTTTGCTGCCAATTCTTGCGTTTGGCCAGAGTTCTTCCATGGAAATCCTGAGGATGATGTGTATTATTGGTTCAATCACTTCACGGTGATTGCCACATATTATTCTTAGGATGATGTTTGACATTTGCATGAGTTTCCCACGTATCTCCAAGGGATAGTGTTGCAATGGTACAATGGTTTGAACACAGCCACTCGTGAGGATTTAAATATTCTCCCAGATGTCTTGAAATACATATTTAGACATGTTAACAATTATGATGATGCTTTTTAACAATTGCATTGTCTTCGTCAAAGGCCTTCTGAGTTGGTGATGCAGTTTAGCATTTGTTTTTGAAGCCTTTTGCTTTGTGCGGAGCTAAATATGTCAGAGCGGATCAAGCTAGGTATGTTATAGCTAACACTTCATCAAGATCTTGTAGAATTTGTACATACACTTGCTTTAACCACCTGTAAGCAACCAAAGGGAACGACTCAAGAGACGATCCATGTGGTTCAAATATAGAGGGAAAGGGCCCATGATAAGAGTGCACCCTCTTTTCCAATCGGTTAAGGGTCTTGGGATACCTGGGGTTAAGCATCCTTGGGTTTGAATAGTACTGGGTTGGGTGATCTCCTGGGAAGTCCGAACTCTACAATTGGTATTAGAGCGGTCTTGGGTCCGACTCTGTTGGTTGGTTAAGGGAATCACACCATATGTTAATTGACATCTGGCTGGTCCAGTTTGCTCCCATTGGGCTCGACCCAAGGGGTAGGGTGTCAAGAGAGCGAGGCTCTCGGGAGAGTTGTAGCTCTTAGCTTCCGTTCACGAGAGCGTGAACTTGCAGGGAAGTGTGGTGGATTGTAAGCAACCAAAGGGAATGACTCAAGAGACGATCCATGGGGTTCAAATATAGAGGGAAAGGGACCATGAATAAGAGTGCACCCCCTTTTCCAATCGGTTAAAGGTTTTGGGATATTTAGGGTTAAGCGTCCTTGGGTTTGAATAGTACTGGGCTAGGTGATCTCTCGGGAAGTCCAAACTCAAGAGCTTACACCACCCTTGATAATGCCTTTCACCTGGCATAATGTTATGAGATGTTGCTTCTTCCACTTCTCACTACACATCCTTCAGCTCCACTTCCTATGGGAGATGATTTTGTTCCAATGGAAGTTGATGTTGCTACTGTCCGAGTTCAAGGACAAGGGTAAGGATGTAGTCGTGGTCGTGATGTCCATTGTTGGGCATGTGATAAAGTTGGTCATACTTATCAGTGTTGTTAGTATTTTCTAGATTGGCAATCTCCATTTCCTAAGTGGAGACTTTGGCATCAACCGTCCTATTAGTGCTGCCATAGTGGAAGGTTTAAACACCAAGATGTATTTGGAACACAAGGAGTTGTATGAGTAGTGAAGGAACCTTATGCAAATAAGTCAATGATCCCTCTATTTTTCATTCAAGAGTATCATCAAGGGTTTATTTGGCATTAATTCATCTAATGTTTAATTTCCAAGCTCATTTTTATAACAAAAAGTCTCCTATTATTCTCTCTATATTAGTTGATATAGGTTTGAATTTATCTTCTATTACTCGACCTATTGCCACATGTTGCCGTCTACATTTGCATCGTGCGGTAGAGCTAATTTTCATTCTTTATAACAACGGCTATACACACGTATATGTGTGGGATAAAGCGGATTTGGTTGTGTATATAGGCAATCCCAAGCTTGAGTTATAGTCATTGCGGGTGGTGCCGAGTCAAGCTTTTGACCTCATCCTTGGTATGAATTAGTTATAGCACAATCATGCCAAATGTGACTTTAAGGTTTCTCCCCCCTATCTCATCTTCTTAATATTTCTTTCATTCCTTTACTTTTACCTTTACTTCCATCACTTTTGTTTCCCCTTTATTTCCTTTTAAGTTTTTGTCTTGTTCCTCTCTTTCTTTTTCCAATCCCTCCGACGGTCTTTGTGTTGCAGTAGTTGATGAATTCATGAAGAAGTATGTCAATCTCTTTGAATTTGACTTATCATCTAGGGCCAAGATTGCAACATATCATCCTATTTTAATTGAGAATGCTCGTTCAATCAAAAATTTTATTCATTGTCGGTTACCCAAAGAGATCAAAATTTTATATACTAACATCAAGAAGATGTATTTATTCAAAAATCATAGAGTCCTTAGGCGTGTGAACTTCATCTCATCCTAGATGTGTACCCTCTTCCTCACATTATTAATATCTTGAATCATTTGGGAAAAAGTCATTGGTTCACCAAGTTAAATTTTACTTCTGGATACTAAGTTGAAGAAAATATTCCTAAGATTGCTTTTTGTACAATTTGGTTTGCATGCATTTTTGGTGATGCTGTTTGGTTTGAATAATGCTCCAACAACTTTCTAGCGGATGATAGACAATGTTCTTTGTGATATGCCAGAGGTGACTACTGACTTCATCAATGATGTCTTAATCCACTCAGAAAGGATATGGGAGAAACACATCTGTGATATTCGTAAATGTTGGATCAGCTAAGGGAAGTTAATTTAAAGTTGAAGAAGTCAAAGTGTGTGTTTGGGTCCAAAGACACAATTTATCTTGGATTCTATATTTCTCATAAGGGTTTGCAAGTTGATCATGATAAACTTATAGTTGCTAAAGTTCCTTACTCCAAAGTGTGCGAATGATGTGTAGTGCTTCTTGGGCAAAGTGCAATATCTCAATTGTTTTGTTGATCATCTTTTTTATTGCATTGCACCATTGCAAGTATTACTAAAGTTGTCAACGTCATTTTTGTGAGTAGATGTTTTTGTGGTCTGTAAATTGTGAGTAGATGTTTATGGATCTCAAAGAACTGTTGACGACTTTTCTAGTTTTGGCATATCCTAACTACACTTGTTCTTTCATTTTGTGTATAGATGCTTTTGATATTGATTTTGGATGTGTTGATGCAAGAGAGCCCAAGTGTGCCTAGTCAATGCCATCCCATTGCATATATCAACCATATATTACACCCAACGAAGGTGAACTACTCCACGACAAACAAAGAGTGTTTAACTTCAAGAAACTTCATACATATCTATATAATTCTTGGATGTTATTAAAAGGTGATCATGTTGCAATTACTTTGTTATTGAAATGAAAGAACTTGGTTGGTTGTACTACTCAGTAAATATATGATCTTGATATTGTTCATCACCCGAGGAGTTCTGTTTGATGTTGATGCATTTTCTTGAGCTTTTCTTATTTCTTCACTCTTTTCTTATGTTTCTGACGAACTTGTTGTTCCAGCATCAGTGGATTTTTTGGATAAAGATTTTGTGCTGTCGGTGGTTGCCATACTTGACGTTCAATATTTACAAGGTGCAAAACAAGATTTACCTTTTATTGACAAGGTTTATAAGGCTCAAAAGATTGAGTCATGGATTCAAAGGCTTTGCGATGGGTTTGAGAATCTTGCATCACTTACTGGTAACTTGCCATTTTGGCATTTACATTTTTAATATCATCTTGAGAATGGTCTTTTTTATTTTCTAGGGATGGATCATAATAATCATTTATGGCTAGTGGTGCCTTCAATCTTTATTCCATGCTTTCTATATGTCTACCATGATTCTCCTATTCTATGTGGGCATATAGGACATTGTCATATGATTGAGAAGTTGCACAAGTTTTTTTATTGGCTGGAGATGCGATATGATGTTATCTAGTATGTGCGCAGCTACGTTTGGTGCCAAGCTCATAATACTCCCCTTTGTGTTGCAAAAGGACGGTTGGAATCAATTACAATTTCTCGTTCGTTTGAGTTGGTGGCATTTGATTTGATGGGACTTTTTCCACAATCGACTGTTGGTAATGAGTATGTCATTATTACTTCTAACTACTTAACTTGCTAGGTGGAAGTCAGTATTCTTATTAGCCCATTTGCAATTGCTATTGGATGGTGTTCCAACATTATGTCCATAGCAGATTTTTTAAAATAATGGTCCTGTATTTATGGTTGAGGCATTTCACGTTTTGATGTCTCAATTGGGGATACACCACACTTTCACGAGTGCTTGTCATTCATAGTCAGATGGTTTGGTAGAATGGCTTGTTTGGACATTCAAATGGATGATCACGAAGTACGTGAACTTTTAGCATTCGAATTAGGATGGTTATTTGCCATCTCTTTAATATACATATGTCACAAGGGTGCAGAGTTCTATTGGTGCTTCACTATATAAACTCATATATAGTTATAATCCAATACTACCAATAGAGTTAGGTTTACCATCGCAATTCCCACGGGCTACCAATGCTAAGTCGTGGGATTAGTATTTGATGAGCATTCTTCCACTTGTTCAAGCAGAGTCTCAAAGTGGATGACTTGGTGTTAATTCATTTTCCTAATCTTATGGTACGTGGTCTATTTAAAGTGCTCCTTGCTCATTGGAAAGGTCTATATCGAGTTTTGTGGCAAGTTAGACCACAAATTTATGAGGTTTGTCATGATATCCAGCAAGCCGATCCTCCAATACAAAATGTTTCAACTGTTGCATATACATAATTGCTGGATCTATAAATCTATTGATGCCTCCTTGGTGAAACTACAAAATCACCTCTACAATGATCTTGTGAATCCTCTCTAATCTAAACTAGATCCAAACATAAAAAAGAAAGAAATACTTAGCCATGTGCTGTCGCAAAGATGTTGATGCTGAGATTGATGCACATCTCACAGCCTTGATCCCCAGAAAGCAGTGAGTAAGATAGGCATGGAAGAGAAGAGTAGATGTTGAGCAAGTGGAGTGTATATTATTATGGCCAAGGATATAAAAGACAGAAAGGGGATAGGTCCGGCGTGCTATCACCAGCCTATATAACCACTACATGCCCAGTCATCCAAGTCAAGAATTTAGACCGGGAGAAATCCTGATCTCAATTCTTGACTCAAGAAATGCCTTTGTGCGAAAATCACGATGCAAAATGCATGTACCTCTCTACTCTCCGACAACTAGAGTTGAGCGGCTCTTGCAGCTCAAGCTTCCATTGTGGTGGTGGTAGCAGTTGTGGTGTTAGCCTCTGGTTCTTCCTCAAAGTCCTCGAGCTCGTCGTGAGTGTAGTTCTTTATGGCAGTCTTGAGCACCTGTAGTCGGGCCTTGAGCTCCATGTTCTCTTTGGTGAGGCGGGCATTCTCGAGTTGGTACTGCTGCGCTAACTCGAAAGATTCTCGGCAAGTGTTTTGTGTTGGGAGTCCATGAGCCTGTATAGTACGAAGGATTCCCTTTACCTGATCGAGTTCCTGAGCCATGCTCGCCATTTTCTCCTCGTGTGGACGTGCAAAAACATTGCGGAAGAAGCTCTCCATTCCGTCCCATGTGTACACCGCCATGTTGGAATTATGGTATTGCTCCAGGAAGTTTGTAGGCATGGGACAGATCACTTTTGGTTGTTGCTGGTCCTGATGATGATGATGCTCCTGCTGCTCCGAATTGTAGTGGTGGCGCTTGTTGTTCACGCACTCATGATGAAATTGGCATTGCATTGTTGAACGAGGAGGCTACATGTTGTCGGTAGTGGTGTCTGGAGTAAATGTCTGTTGCGTCTCAGCTGGCTGCTGTAGCTCAGTTGGCTGCTGCAGCAAAGATGGCTGCTCCTCAGCACGCTGGTGTGGTGAAGATAGCTGCTCAACAGGCTGTGGCAATGATTGTTGGTGCTGCTCGACTAGCTGCAACGGTGGAGACTGCTGCTCGACGGGCTGCAACGGTGGAGACTGCTGCTGAGGCTGGTGTTGCTCGGCGGTCTGCTCCGTGGGTGGTTTGTAAAAAATGTTGTGCCCCTGCTCAACGGAGGGTGGATTTGTAACTGTCTCAGGATTTTCAAGAATATCCTGCATCAGCGAAATATGATCCTCCACTGGAATTGTTGTACCTAGAGACAGAGGTTGTGCCGGTTCCTGCGGTGGTGATGGTGGCAAATCCGGCTGCGGTGAGCTAGGAGGCTGCAAGCTCCTCGTTGGTGGCTGTGTAGGTGCCAAACTCTGCTGCCGTTTTGTTTTGGTTCTAGAAGTTCTTTTTGGTTGTTGTCGTCTTGGCACCGTGTGTTGGATCGTTTGCACATCACTATCGTCACTATCAACCTATGGAGGCGCAATGTTTCTTCGTCCTTGTCCCCGTGTCTTTCTTCGTGGAGTTGTTACTGTCTTTCGCTGGACCTTTTTCTTCTCGGTATTCATCAAGTGTTCTTCAGCTTGGCACTTTGAACTTTTTGTGGCTTCATGCTGTGGAGGCAGAGGTGGTGGACTGTAGATCACCATTGCTTGTTTTCTATGCATGATAATGGCTCGGACATACGGTAGTATCAGTGTCCTCACACATTTCTTCGTGTTGAGTTCTCCTGCCACCTTCTTAAGTTCTCTGCGAAACTTCAGGATCACATATCCTGCTAAATCCACTTTCTTCCCAGCTTGTAGATCCTCGTAAATGAAGGCCACTAATCTGCTCACTGTCATGGCTGTCTTCCGAAATTCCAGGTTGAGAACGAGGAACTTGAATATTTTGTATAGCTCGTCTTTGACGTTGGAGAATTGCAAACTAAGCGCCGAGTTGTAGCTCTCGGGATCTTTCATGATGTCGTGACTTAAAGCCCTTGTGCGTGGAGCAGAGACTGGCTTGCCTTCGTCTGGAAGACATAGAGCTGCTGCCAGGTGTTTGCATACTTGTGATCTTGAATGGTCCTTCCCATTGATGTACCAATTTGCCTCCGATTTTGTCAACATTTCCTCTATACCATAGAACAAAATTTCCAACTTCAAATCTATCTGTTTTCTTTTTAGTCTGTTTTCTATCGTGATAAGCTTTTCTCCTTGCTTGTATGGCTTCAATTATCCATAAAGCATATAATCTTTCTTCATCTAACTTTTCTAGCATAGCCAATCTTTTCTTGATTGATTCATCTTGATTAATTTGCAGCTGAATTGCCATTCTCAAGGATGGTACAGTATATTCTAATGGTGTCAAAGCTTCAAGTCCATAAGCTAATTTGAACGGAGTTGAATTTGTTGAAACTTTATATACTGTTCTATAAGCCCAAAGAGCATCATAGACTCTATTATCCCAATCTTTAAGATTGGTTTGCACTATTTTCTTCAATATATTCTTGAGTGTTTTGTTTGTGGATTGGGCTTGGCCATTGCCTTGTGGATAATATGGTGTAGATTTCTTATGTTTGATGAAGAATTTGTCTAGTAAAATTTTGATTGTTTCATTGAGGAAATGTGTTCCTCTATCCGTTACTATTTCTCGAGGTAATCCATATCTTGTGATAATCGTTTCATAAAGAAATTTTGGTGAATTCTTTGCTGTTGCTTTCTTGAGTGGTTGGGCTTCTGCCCATTTTGTCATATAATCTGTTGCTACCAAAATATATTGATTCCCATTTCTGCTCTTTTGTATGGGTCCTACAAAATCTAGGCCCCATCTTTGGAAAGGTTCCATTGCTATAGTCGGATTCAGTTCTTGTATTTGTTTCTTGGGTGGAAATTGTGTACGCTGACAAATATCACAAGTTTGACAAAACTGTGAAGTGTCTTTCCATAATGTAGGCCACCATAGGCCTGCTTGCAATATTTTCCTTGCCGTAATTTCTTCTGCAAAATGCCCTCCAGAGCAACCAGCATGGGCTTTTTCTAGTAACATGTGTATCTCTTATTGCGAACGTACACATCTTCTTAATATATTATCATGTCCAATTCTATAGAGTCTTCCTCCGACGACTGAGTATCGTCGTGTCCTCAAGACAAATTGTTTCCTTTGATCTTGCGTGGTACATGTTGTGGGAACCTTTGTAGATGTTAAATAATTAAAGATTTCTTGAAGTGTATCGTGGGTGGTAATCTTAAAAAGATGTGAATTAGGTAAGTCATCGTTGGGGTCTTGTATATTTTCTCCGGTTGTAATTCTACTGAGATGATTAGCTTGTTCATGGTATTGGCCCGGTTTGTGAACTATTTCGAAATTGAATTCTTGTAATAACAAAAACCATCTTGCTATTCGTCCACTAAGGATGGGTTTGTTGAGTAGATGAATCAATGCTTGATGATCAACGAATATTTTGACTTTGTTGGAAAGTAAATAATGCTGAAATTTGGTCAAGGCATATATCATGCCTAAGGCTTCTTTTTCTGTGGTTGTATAATTCATTTCAGGTGGAGAAAGTCGTCGACTTGCATAATATATGGGGTGATCACGATGATCATCTTTTCTTTGGCAAAGAATTGCTCCTAGGGCATAATCAGAAGCATCAACTTGTACGAGAAATTCTTGAGTCCAGTTTGGTTGGACCAGAATTGGTGCCTGTGTAAGTTTTTCTTTGAGTACCAAGAATGCTTGCTGACATTCTTGAGTCCAGTGATAGAATTTGTCTTTCTTAAGTAACTCAGTTAATGGTGTAGCGATGTGGGCATAGTCCTTGATAAATCTTCTATGGTAACCCATCTTGCCCAGAAAACTGCACAAGCTTTTAAGATCATGAGGTGGTTGCATTTTCATAATGACGTCAGTTTTAGCTTTATCGATTTGAATGCCTTGAGTGGAAACAATGTGGCCAAGTAGTATGCCTAATTTAACAAAGAAAGTACATTTTTCAGGATTCAAAGCAACTTGGTTTTGTCTACATTTAATAAAACATTTCTCGAGGTATTCAAGGTGTTTGTCTTTAGATCCAAAGACACTAAAGTCATCCATAAAGACTCACATGAAATCTGTGAGATAATCTTGGAAGGTATCAGTAATGATCCGTTGAAATGTAAATGGGGTATTGGTTAATCCAAATGGCATTCGCGTGTATGCGTATGCTCCCCATGGACTTATGAAAGCCGTTTTATGTTGATCCTCGACAGCTATATGTACTTGATTATAGCTTGAAAAACCGTCAAGAAATGAGTACATCTCATGTCCAGCAACGGCATCAAGTATTTCATCTGAAAATGGGATGGGAAAGGCATCTTTCGTTGTGGCATCATTTAACTTCTTGTAGTTTACACAGATGTGTAATTTCCCATTTTTCTTGGGTACAATGACTAAAGGTGATAGCCATTGGGCATTTTGTATTGGATATATGAATCCTGCTTCAAGGAGCTTGTTAATTTCAGCTTTTACTTTCTCAGTGAATGTTGGATTCATCCGGTAAGCAGTTTGTTTAATGGGTTGAACTCTTGGAAGTAATTCGAGTCGATGTGTACATAATTCAGGTGGTATACCCTTGAGGTCTTTATATGACCATGCAAAGACATCTTTATACTTAGTAAGGAGCGTAGTAGCCTCAAGTTTAAATGGTTTGTCGAGTTGTGTAGCTATTAAGATGTTTTGTGGGTTTGAGGGAACCCCTAGATTTAATTCTTCAATATCTTCATTGATATTTACGCGAAGTTTGAATTCTTGATTCTCAGTGGTAAGTGCTGGTTCGTCTTGTATATCTAGGTGATATTCCGTAGTTTGTAGTTGTTCGGGTTGTATCGCTGGTCTTGCTTTTTGTATGATGGTTTTTGTTATATGTCTCTTCTTTAAATTAGGTTGTTTTGAATCTTCATAGTCTTGACACTTGGTTATAGAGAGGATCCTGTTGAGGTCAATTTCTTGAATTGCCTTAAGTTTAGGATATGCTTCAAATAATTTAGCTTCTTCAAGATCATTTAAGCCTTCTTGCCAATTGTATTCTTGAACTTGTGTTGGTCGGAAACTTCTTGAGATTTTCTTGCTTGTCAATGTTGATATTTTAGTTTGTCCTTGTTGGGATTGGATACATATCTCATGTTCCATCCAATACTAAGTAGAAACAACTTTGTTAAGCCAAGGTCTGCCTAACAAAATTTCGTAAGAAGATTCTTCAATCGGCATCTTTAACACAACAAAGTTAACTTTAAATTTATGTCCTTTGATTGTCATAGAGACATCACGAATGATGCCTACTGGTCTGACAACTCTTTGATCAGCCATGCATACATTGAATGGTGCAGCTTGTATATTGCCCAATCCTAAAGCTTTGCATAGTGCATATTCGATGATATTAACCCCAGAACCTCCATCAAGGATAGCTCTTTCAATATGAGTTTTGCCGATGTGTACGTTGATACAAGGTACATTATCATCATAATCACCAGGTTGGATTCTGTCAACTTGTTCTTGTTGTGTTGGTTGGGATTGGTGTTTTTCTTGTGTGCGAGCTGCAGGGATCCTTCGATTACAGATCTTCAAGATTTGGTATTTCAAATATGGTGCTATTTGCAATATTTGTTGTAGGGTTAAAGTAATTCCCTGCTGTAGTATGTGCTCAGCAATGGTTGTATGCTCATCTTGAGTAAAGTTTAATACTTGAGTTTGGTCGTCTTGATTGTATATTTGATCATTAATAATTTCGGGATCTTTGTTTTGAAGCTCTTGTTGAATGGTGTTAAGTATTTTCTTACTCTTTTTCCACTCGGTATTCTTGATTTCTATCGTGTGATCACTTTCATCTTGTTCTTCAGGGTTATCAGGTTGTTGACATTCATATTGTGTTCTTGTGATTGCTAAAACTTCTGGTTCCTCAGTCCTTAGTTGTTCGTCATCTTCTACATCAACTTCTGCTTGAATTACTCGTGCTGCTGGTGGTCCTCCAGCAAGAGCTTGATTGACTCTTTGGTTTTGTGGATTGTATTGTTGTCGAATTGGATTTTCTTGTGGTTGATTTTGTCTTGGTTGATAATGCTGTTGCGATGCTTGATTGTTGTAATTGTTATATTGCCTTTGTTGGCTTTGGTTGTAGTTGTTCCATTGTGGACGTTGATAATTGTTTTGGTGTCCATTGTATCGTTGTTGGTTGTAATTGCTTCTATAATCATTCTGTTCTTGATTATAGTTTTGATTTTGTGGGGGATTATATCCATGATTATATCCTTGATTATATTGTTGATTATCTTGATAATAATAGTTTTTTGGTGGTCTTTGTTCTTGAGTGTTGTTTCCTTGATAATTTTGTCGTGGTGTTCCTTGTTGTACATTTTCCACTCTTGAAACTTCAGTGGTATTCCTATACCGACAATTCTTGGCTATATGTCCTTCTCTATCACAAATCTGACATTTTGGTAATTGGAATTTACAATCTGAAACAGAATGTCCTTCATTTTGCATTTTGTACAAAAGACTCCTTGTTTAAGTTCTGTTGAAGCTAACTTCTTCAATACATGTCTAATGTCTTTTCCCTGTGTCTGTTTCTTTTTGGTCCTAATTAGTATTTCTTCCTCTTCATCATCTGAGTCATCATTAACATGAGAAGATTCACCTTTAGTGAACTGCCTAAACCGTTTCTCAAGTTTTAAGATTCCTTGAGACAGTGCATCAACACTTTCTTCATCTGGTGTATCAGCCAATGCAATCATGTTACGATAGGCTTCTCACAATCCTTGTATATAAGACAAACTCTTGCCTTTGTCGGTGATGAGATCTTTACATTTCTTTGCATGTAATTTGAATCGTCTAGTATAGTCTTGAATTCCTTCCTTTGGTCGCTGTTTTATATTCTTGATGTGCTCATAATGCTCCTCTGGTGTTCCCCCAGCTGGGAATTGTTCCTTGAATTGTTCAAGTTTCTCGTCATGTCGTACAGAATCCTCTAGTGTATGATACCACTCAAGAGCTTTTCCTTTAAGTGTGTATGGGAAAAGTATGGCTTGATGTTGTTCTTGATTGTTCATTTTAACAATCTGGTTGAATTGCTTTACATGTAATTCTGAATCTTCGGACTTACTTCCTGTGAAAATTGGATATGTAACCATGCTTCCAATTGTACTCATCGGATTAATGATTGCCATAGGTGGTTGTAGACTTTGTTGGTTAAGTTGTTGTTCTGGTGAGTCCGGATTTGAGTAATCTGGTGCTGTGTATTCTGCTTCTTCAAATGCCTCAAACTCTGGGGCGTCTTTGATATTCAGTTCCTTGTTATCTTTAACTGGGTTGCTCGACTCAGCAACTTGAATTTGTTTATCCTCTTTGTCATACTTGTTTAAAATTGTTTCTAAAATTTGTTGCTGTTGTTGTTCTAATTTCTCTTTTTCTACCTCTTCCTTTTTCACTTCTCGATTCTTTTGTCGAAGATCTCTTTCCCAGATCTTGATTGGGTCTGGTTTCTGTTTGTTCATTCAGTTTGCTAAGTCTTCTCAACTTAAATGTCGAGGTAAGTTTCCTGAAGTTGTGTTTCGCCTAAATTGTCTTGAGTCAATTGTTGTTCTTCATAGATTGCAAAGTCAAGCTCTTACGTCTTGAGTCTTCTGCAAATTTAGTTTTGTTGTATAAATACGAAGTCAAGCTCTTGTGTCTTGAGTCTTCAATCGAGTTTTTCTTTCTTTCTCGATTCTTCCCGAGTTTCTTCTCGAGGTCACTTTCCTGAGTCTAGCTTAGGAAAGGTCTTGTATTTGAAAAATCAGATGGTGTAAGTATGCACTATTTTGTTTGTTGGAAGGAGGTCTGTGTTGTCATAAATTGATTGATTTAACTGTTCGCTGGTAAATTTTGGATACTGCTCACCAACTTTGGGATCGAGCAGGTATGCAAATGTTTGCAATTCTCTCTAGTAGTCCAATCTTGAATAATTGTTTTCTTATAGTGTGTTGGTTGTTTTGGAATGCAAGCTCTCACTACAAGCTATTATGTTTTCCAATCGTTGGTAAGATTTGAAGATGCTAAATACAGCAGTGGTATTTTTAATGCCTTGATTCTTGTTGCTGTAAGCCTATGTGTGCGCAATTCTATCTAATGCGCTTTTCTCTATGGTCGATGTTGTGATGGTGCATTTCCCTGAGGCCGTTCTTGCCGGTCTTGTTCTACTTCCCTCTGTTGTATAGCACGTTCTCTTCCACGATCAGAGTCTATCACTTCACGAACTTCCCAAGGTATAGTCTCAATTAATATTCTTGCATTGTAAGTTTGTAATCTTGACACAGGATCTCTTAAAATACTCCTTAAAATGTTGAAATTTCTTAAACGCACTCTTCCTTGTTGGTTGTGAGTGATATATATTTCTAAGCTGGGGTTTCGACGTTGGACCTCAGTGTCAAAGTTGAAGTTTGTTACTGTATTTAATATTGGCCTATTGTGATTCTGTCTTAAATTTCTCCTCCTTCAACTTGTTATCCTCGAGTTTCCAAGTCGTTCCCTTGAACTTGACTCAAGTTCAGGTTCCCGTCGGTTTCTTAATCTCGAATTCCGAATTTGATTTTGTTGATGGCCTTGTTCTTGATTCCTTAATTCTCCAGCTATCCTTGTCCGTCCTAAACGATGCCAATATGCTATAGTGTATAGTTCGTTAAGGGTGCTTGTTGGTAGAGTTACACCCAGAGGACTTTGAAGAAGTCGATAAAGTAATTTTGCATTCTCTTCAAAATCCCTAAATCTAAGTGTGTCAACAAACCAACAAACTTGTGGTTCAATGGTTCCACACTCTGTTGCTGCTATAACTCTCGTCAAATCAGTGTTGAAAACAAACGTTAATGGTTGAAAAGTTTCACGTTTATGTACGCCTAGAAATTCGATAATTATCTGTTGAAAGATGTGTCCACGATACACCCAAGTTAGGGTTCTTCGAGTTGCAAAGAAATCGAAGTAAACATGTTTTTCTTTCAACATTTCCTCATTTTCGCATTCTTCCTATTTGCTAGACAATTTGTAAAAGAGTCGCAAAAGTGTTTCTTGAAGTTTTTGAAAGCAACCAAAACTTTGTTTCTCTTCTTTTTCTAAACTATCGTTACTCTTTTTAGTGTCATCTTCTTGAGCTATTTCTTCCTGTTTCTTTCTCTCTTCTACTGTAGCACTCTCATCCCTGATTCGGAGTCTTTCTTTCACTTGCTTGCAAATGTTGCATTGCCATTTTGGATAGCATTGCTTGTATGGTTTTGCACAATTTCTGAAACCACACAAAAGGCAATCCTCGTATCTTGTACAGCTTGTGTCTCCAAATGGGCAGTTGTGCTTTTTCATTCTTCCTCCATCGCTAGCCGCTAGAATTTTTCTTTGGTCGTTTCTTTGTCGTAGATTCTTGATATATTCGTTTTCTTCAACTTCTCGCTAAAAGCGATTACGCTCACACTCCAAGTTTTCTGCGACTTGGGTGGCTTCAATCTTCAAGTGTTCTTCATGTTTTCATGCTCGTTAACACTTGCTTGCTCTGATTTCTTGACGGAGATTCTTCAAATATTCTAATGTGCAGAATATTATTCGTCATCAACCTCTCACCAAGAGGCGGTTATGGAGGATGCTTGGACTTTCTGAGAAGTGGACGATCACTAGATGATCATAGTCTTCAAGCGCTTGGTCTCTAGCATGTTTGCCATGCTTCTTGCTGTAGATTTTTGTCGATTTTCTTCTTTTTGTTTCTTTTTGACTTTTCCCTTGATTCTTGACTTCGGCTTTTTTTTTAGTTGTGGCTAAGGCTTCCAGTATTTGTTCTTTGGGTGCTCTTCACTTCGCCTATCCCACCGTGGTCGCAAAAGTGGTGAAACTACAAAATCACCTCTACAATGATCTTGTGAATCCTCTCTAATCTAAACTAGATCCAAACATAAAAAGGAAAGAAATACTTAGCCATGTGCTGTCGCAAAGATGTTGATGCTGAGATTGATGCACATCTCACAGCCTTGATCCCCAGAAGGTAGTGAGTAAGATAGGCATGGAAGAGAAGAGTAGATGTTGAACAAGTGGAGTGTATATTATTATGGCCAAGGATATAAAAGACAGAAAGGGGATAGGTCTGGCGTGCTATCACTAGCCTATATAACCACTACATGCCCAGTCATCCAAATCAAGAATTTAGACCGGGAGAAATCCTGATCTCAATTCCTGACTCAGGAAATGCCTTTGTGCGAAAATCACGATGCAAAATGCATGTACCTCTCTACTCCTCTTAATATTCCTCCAAATCCCAGCCCATCTATGAGAAAACTTTGATGGTCTTCCATCATTCCAAAAGGAGGAGATGATGTGAGGTATAAATATATGGCTACAATTTCATATACTAATATTAGTGTAACAGGATTTTTGGTTTTAATTTAGACCACTTGCAATTGTATATAAGCTAGATTTTTTGGCTAATTGATATACATATTTCCTGTATTCTCTTTTCATATTCCATGCATTCTCATTTTTAAATTAAGATATTTATTTTCCTTAAAAACATCTAAAACATTCCAGCTTTAGTAAAATATTTTATTACTAATTTGCGACAACAATTTCATTAACAAATAAAACTTCTAAATAATATGAATGTGTTATAAAATCAGCATGGAAAAATTCAGTAATGAGGGAATTCAACATGGAGGACTTCAGCATTGCTCATATATTCTATGATATTAACATTGCAAATCATCCATGAGCCTACTGAAGAATCCTAAAAACAAAGTAAAACTTATAGAAATGAGCAAAACATGGAGATTATGATACATTTTTTACTTTTGAAATGACTTTTATTAATATAGGTAGTTCCTGGAAATAAAATCAATTTCACTGAATAGAGAGTCTCAAATGTTCTACCATTAGGTGGGCAACAATAAACATTCATTTAATAAAAAAGAATGCTTATTCAACTAAGCTTGTATTTCCTCCCCAGCCAGATATTAAGCTTGCTGATTCTAAGTTTTGGATAATTAAATATCCAAAAGAGTTGATTCAAAAAGTAATTTTCTTGACTACAAGAAAGGTAAGTAAAGCTTTCTCATCTAGGATAATTTCTTCCTTTTATCTATACAGATATAGCTATAGGGAGCAGAAATAAAGCCAGGAAAATTCAAGTTTTCAATCTAGTCACAATCATGAGTTACTAATTTCAAGTTAGTCTTTTCATATTCTTTTATATTATTAAAGTAGCTAATAGAGCTATCAAATTTAAATTATAATCTCAAAATTGAAAAAAGGTTTGATCTTTCTCTTGTTTATTTATATATATTATTTTCTTAAGTAGGGTTTAGGTATTTCTCAAAATGATTATGAGTATTATAATGTTGTTAAGAAGTTGTAAACAATAAAAAAGAATGACTTGATAAATGATCCATAAAGGCTTATATATTAAAAAAAATATCCATGACTAAAAGTGCACCTTTTTTTCCAATTAGTTAAGGATTTTGAGATATTTAGGGTTAAATATCTTTAAATGGAAGTCTATAAAAGTTTACATTTGGTATTAAAGAAGTCTCAATTTTAACTCTAGTGCTTAGCTATAGGTGACCTTTTAAGAAATCCATAAAAGTTTACATTTGGTATCAAAGAGATTCTAACTTTATTAGTTGGCTATTACATATTGAGTTTGGCATTTGTAGTTTGCCTCCAGCTAGACTCAACTCGAGGTGTAGGGTATCAAGAGAGCAGGGCTATTTAGAAAGCTATAGCTCTTAATTTTATTCATAAAGAAGCTCTATTTCGTTAAAGTGGGATTTATTCAGTAAAATGGGACTAGGTACAAATTTTCAAGTATTTGAAAATGACGTGAAATTATATGTTTTTTGTCCAGGGGCTAGACATATCTGGGGCATGGTGACTAGCGCGGTGACTTTGTGTCCAGACTGAGTCCATCTGGTTGTATAATAAATCTCATTGTCAAGGTGAACAAGCCGAATCTGAAGCTAAAGAAGAGCGATGGCATGCGCGCACACACTATTTGTTTGTTCATTGAGCGTGTGGTGAGCTTTCCAAGATGAACGTCATTCCTATTAGCCAGACATATAACTTAATGGTGAGAACATTTAGATATTATTCAATGTTATCTTTTTCTAACGAATCTAATTGTGAAGGTGTAGCAAGAGGCATTGCTAGTCTGGAGAAGTCATTTAACTCATTTGACCCTTAGTGTATTTTCATGAAACTAAATAACATTCATATTATTAAGGAATTTCTCTAGTACCTTTTTTTTACGACATAGAGGCTTGCATTTCTTTCAAAGGTGATTTAGTAAAAGGCCTGAGGGCACATGCCATTCTATTTCTCAGACCGGTATAAAGATATACTAGTGCAAAGGGAAAAAGGTATTTGGTGATCAAGTAAATGGCATGAGGGCACACGCCATTATAAGCCTAAGCACTAGTGGACACCTCCTTTTTGGTGTCACGCCTCATGCCTCACGCCATCACGCCATGCCATCACGCCTCCTCTAATTCAGATTCGGATTGTTCACCTTGAAATAAAATACATTAGAAACTTAGTAAAGGAATATTAATGAATCTCACCTTGAACCCGGGTTATGAATGCTCTTGCTGCATCTCTTGCATGGTCTGGCAAGGTGATGGTAGCACTCTGCTTCCGCATCCAACCATGCACAACATTATCCACCGATATGCTCATGCTGGGATCCCTTGGATTCAGCACCCATCTCTTTTCTAGGCAATCCTTCATATATCCGGAACTTGGCTTGAACCACTCCACAGTTACATTGAAGGAGTTAGTTTCCGCATCCTCCTCTGCATCAGTGATCAGTGATGCAGCGCCCCACCCATATCATTTGTTTTTTATTACTGGGTCTGACAAGCACGACCATTCCTTTGCAGACCTGTACTGGATTGAATGCTGAATCCGGCTTCTTGTTCCTCGGCCCACAATAGTGATCCTCAACATCGTTATCTGTCACTGCATTTCCAGAGGACATTGTTCCGCTACTATCTGGTGCTTTGGGTTCTGGCCAAAAGGACTCTTCCAATTCTTCATATACAACTGGCCCATTTTGGATAGCAGATATAATCTTCTCCCAGTATTCGAGCAAAGGCTTGCACCTCTTAAAATAGGATTCTCCACCAAACACCAACCCCCTCTTCCAGAAGGCAATATGCTGTCTAATCCCGGCCACTATACTTTCCTGGTCTTTGAGTCCATCCGGGTGCATCGGCCGTGGGGAACCCTGAGGAATCATAGGTTCCCCAGTTATGGGATCTCTCTTGAAGAGTTCAATGCCATCCACTGGCAGCCACACTGTGTCCCATTCTCTCATCTTGTACCTCATCACTGGAGCACCGTCACGCATGCTGAAATGAAACTGAAGAGGCTTGGAGTGGCCAATCAGCGTTTCGGATCCGTCCCTGATGTAGCCTCTTACAAACCCCTTAAAGTCTGGAACCTCTGTCACAAGTGCAGCTTCAACAGTGCCTTTGATGCAATTTTGGAATTCATCGTAGAGTTGTGGGAGGGTGAGGACATTGGATCGCCGGAGGGACTCTGCCAGGTGACTGAACATGGCATTGACGTCTTCATGAGTGTGCCCAACCATGAGAAAGCCAAGTGTAACCGTTTCAAATATGCTTTTGGCAACAAGCATCGCTAAGTACGCGAAGACGTACATGTTTTTGTTCTCACTGCCAGCATTGTCTGTTTGGAGCAGAAGATGGGGTGGAAGGCCACATCGGCCGCAAGAACTTCCTTGAGTGTAAGCCACAAATTTTTCCTTTCCAATTTGCCAGCTTACCTCGCCTATCCGACCAACTCCGCCTTGGCTTGTGCTAAGTTCCCTCGCCAAGGTTCTCGCCTTTGGTGCCAGCTCCTACTTGGTTTCAACTACTTACTGCACGAGCAACGGAGTGTTAGCCATCCATCTACGGATTCCCAAATCTCTCCCAATCCCCCTCCCCGGGTTAGACTGGACTTAAGGTTCGGCTACACTCCCCGCAGGCACAAGCAGCCAAGCACACCAAGCCTCCAGATTCCTAACACCCCAAGGTATCACAAGGCTTGATCATGGGACCCTCTAAATCCCAAGCCTTGGGTGCAGCACTTGCTTCGGGACGTCGGGGCGAAACACCGTGGCCTAACGGCCCGGTATGGGTACCTCTACCCCCCCTCTTCCATCCCGAAGGAAAGGCCCAAGCCCCCGGAAGGGCGAGGACCAATGAGCCACAAGGTACTCAAGTGGGGCACCACTCCACCTGAGCCGGGAGCACCGCAATCGGTTTCCCTTTCGGGAGTGGGAGCTGCTCTTGAGCACTTCCTTGGATGGCCCCTCCGGCACCAGCCAAGTCCATGCTCACTCCCACCCAAGGCCCCTCGGTCCCAGTCCCAACCTCAAGTCGGTTTGGAAGCCCAACTGGAGAGTCCCTTCTAAACTGGTTCCTGGACCTCACTATCCCTACTATACTTTTGGAACCCCCTGCAGCCCCCCCCCCCCTGGGAGACGCACGCTTTGGGCTTCACCCCTTGACCCGTATTAGTATTTGGACTTAGTCTCTGGCTCGATCTCGGACCCGATTTCGGATCCGACTTCGGATTCGGGTTCGGACTCGATCACGGACTCGATCTCGGACCCGATCTCGGACCCGACCTCGGACTCGACCTCGGACTCGGTCTCGGACCCGATTTCGGATCCGGACTCCGTCTCGAACTCGGTCTCGAACTCGGACTCGAACTCGGTCCCCGAGTCGGTCTCGGATTCGATTCCGGACTCTATCTCGAACTCGGTCCTAGAGTCGGTCTTGGACTTGATCCTCGACTTGGTCCCATCCGATGAACTCTTTGTCACTTCGGTCAAGCTTTTGGGGATCCTTTAGCCTACGACATCTCGGGGAGTCGGTTCCTTACAACTCCACCACCCATAGAAGAAGTTCGATGCCCACATCGAACGTCTCGTTTTATCCTACGACTTGTTGTCCATGTCTCCGGGGGCATCCCCCCACTTAGCGGTGTGCCTAAGTTAGCCTCCCCGGCCAAGAGCCCATGACAACGGAATATAGGTGTCCCTATATTCCTCACCTCACCACGCCCTAGTATAGGGTCGGGACTTGAACCCAGCCTTGCTTTACTAGGGGGTTGGGACTCGAACCCAACCTCCGTAGAATACGTCTACGGATTCGACATCCCCGCAGGGAGTCGGGCGTAGTGCCCTACGCCTGGTCGACCTATCCAACCCATGCTAATTAGCTTACCTTTGGCGCGCCTTCGGGTCCCAACATATGCCATTTGCTCAACTTTGCAAATTGATATTTTTAATTGAATTTTGCATAAGTACATAAAGTTCTGCCTTGCAGAAATTCCTCCACTAGATCTCGAGCGTTCGCTAGGTTCTCCTCCGGTTCCCATGTTGCTTCGCAGTGTGGAAATCCTTTCCACTTCACATGGA
Organism: Selaginella moellendorffii; assembly: GCF_000143415.4. Lineage (NCBI taxonomy): Eukaryota > Viridiplantae > Streptophyta > Lycopodiopsida > Selaginellales > Selaginellaceae > Selaginella > Selaginella moellendorffii. The sequence goes on from NW_003314274.1 coordinate 1,274,668, forward strand.
ACTCTCTCACCTCGCGTCCTTGTCGCTTGCTCTTGCGCGCATTGAGGATGGCCTCGACTTCGTATTCCTCTTCCCCTTGGATAACCTCAGGTAAAGGTCTCACTTGGTCCTTGCGAAGCGGATCCTCAAAGTACGGCTTGAGTAAGTTCACGTGGAACACTGGGTGCATCTTCCCCATCTCTCGAGGAAGTCGGAGTCGGTAAGCCACTTTACCGATTCGTGCCTCAATTTCATAAGGCCCCGCGAACCTGCTTAAGGAACTCAAGATCAATTCATTTACAGGAATACATGCGTCTTTACCTTTGGGTCAACTTTCGGCTGATCCAGCTTGGTAGTCTGAGGTTCTTGGTGTTCAGCCACACCTTCTCCCCAGCTTGGAACTCCACATCCCGACGCTTTTGGTTCGCGTACTTAGTTTGCCTTTGTTGAGCCCGTTCCAAGGAATCCCTCACTAGATTCCAAATGTTGAGTCTTTCCGCCGTGAATGCCTCCACTGCGGGTAACTCTCCATGATACTCGGCCACGCCGAGTTCCACAGGACCTTCAATAGCTCGCCCATTGATGACTTCCCATGGACTCACCCCGATGCTTGAGTGTGGTGAGTTGTTATAACACATTTCCGCAAGTCCCAAATGACTTACCCAGTCGGTCTGGTCTCCCGAGACATAGCATCGCAAATAATCCTCCAGCTGCCTATTCACCCTTTCCGTTTGTCCGTCTGTCAAGAAGTGTTAGTGCCATCAATCTTGACTTAATACCCATTACCTGTCTGTGGGTGATAGGCTGTGCTGAATTTCAATTTGGTGCGATACTGTTCTAGGAGTGTCCTCCAGAACCTACTAGTGAAGATCTTATCTCGATCTGAGATAATCTCTTCCGGCCTTCCCCGCACTCGAACCACTTGTTCAAAGAACAGCTTCGCCACACCTTCCGCATCCACGTCCGTTGTGGTGGGTATGAAATGTGCCATCTTTGAAAATCGGTCCACCACCACGAATATCGCATCAAACCCCTCGCTTGGGGGTAGTCCCGTGATGAAGTCCATCGTAAGACATTTCCACGGGCGATCTGGAATTGGGATGCTTTGCAACAAGCCCCCACTAGCCTTAGTCACGGCTTTGACCTGCTGACATGTTGGACATGTCTTTACATAGTCTTGGACGTCCTTAGCCATATCTGGCCAATGGTACTTCCTCTTGAGTAAGCCCATCGTCTTGGGCACTCCGCCGTGTCCCGCAAGAGGTCCGTCATGACACTCTTCTAAGGCCACCTTCCTTAGTTCCCCTTCTGGAACATACACCCTCGTTTGCTTGTAATAAATGAGTCCGTTGCGTTCCGCATAGCCCGTTTTCTCTTCCGTTGGCAGCTCACCTCTCTGGTGAGCTTCCCGCGCCTCTAGATTCCTCAGCAACACTTCTTGTGCTAGACCATCGTTCTCATATGCTGTCCGCACATCGTCCCAGAAGGTTGCTGTTGCGCTGGATATTGCCAACTTCAAGCTCGCTTTTCGACTTAGCGCATCCGCCACGATGTTGCTCTTCCCAGGCTTGTACAGAATTTCGCAATCAAACTCGGCCAAGGCATTGGCCCACCGACCTTGTTTCCCTCTTAGGTCGGGCTGTGACAAGAAGTGTTTCGTCGCCACATTGTCCGTGTAAACCTTGAAGTGTCTCCCAAGGTAGTGTCGCCACTCCTTGAGTGCCTTGACCACCGCAAACAATTCTTTCTCATGGGCAGGCCACTTCCGTTGAGCCTTGTCCAGCTTCTTCGAGAAGAACGCTACCGGATGGTTGTCTTGCTTCAGAACTGCGCCCAACGCAAAGTCCGAAGCATCCGTTTCTACCTCAAAGTCCTTACCAAAGTCTGGCAATGCCAATACGGGAGCCTTCCTCAACTTCCCTTTGAGGTGGACGAATGCCGCCTCGCATTCTGCTGTCCATACCATCTTCCCTTTTCCTGTTTGGTCCGTTAAGGGCAGGGCTACTCTCGAATAGTGTCTGATAAACTTTCGATAGTAGTTGCATAGCCCCAGGAACGCCCTCAACTCATGTACATTCGATGGTCGCTCCCATTCCTGGATCGCTTGGACCTTCTCCGGGTCCACCTTGAGCCCGTCCTGGCCCACCACATGCCCGAGAAACTTTACCTCTTGTTGAGCAAAGTCACATTTGCTCTCTTTAGCATACAGCTTGTGTTCCCTTAGTTTCTCAAACACCTTCGCCAAGTGTTCGGCATGCTCTTCTAGCGTCTCGCTATAGATCAGGATGTCGTCGATATAGACGACCACGAAGTGATCCAGATAGGGTACAAAGACGTGGTTCATTAGCGCCGAAAACGTTGCCGGCGCATTACATAGCCCGAAGGGCATCACCAGAAACTCAAAGCTCCCATACCTCGTTCGACAGGTTGTCTTCTCGACATCTTCCTCGGCTACCCTGATCTGGTAGTATCCTGACCTTAGGTCAATCCTCGAGAAGTATTTTGCCTTTCCCAACCTATCGAACAGGTCCTCAATCCTTGGCAAAGGGTACTTGTTCTTCTTTGTATACTTGTTGAGCAAGCGGTAGTCTATGCACATGCGCATAGATCCATCTTTCTTTTTCACAAATAACACCGGCGCCCCATACGGCGACTTGCTCAACCTAACATACCCTTTGTCCACCAACTCCTCTAGTTGGCACTTGAGCTCCTTGAGTTCTTTTTCGTTCAAACGATAAGGGGGACGAACCACTGCCTCAGCACCCTCGACCAGCTCAATCTTATGTTCTATCGGTCGTGCTGGGGGCAGCCCCGCCGGTAGCTCCTCCGGCATGGTATCCTGGAATTGGTCCAACACCCGCTGGATCACTAAAGGCACTTCTTCCGTTCTTGTCTTTTTGTCACTCTTCACCGAGAGTAAGCACAAAAAGGCTGCCTTAGTTCCTTTAGTGAGTTGTCCTCTCGTGGACACCAGGTTTAAGCAGGATTCTTTGGCCTTGCTTTGCCCTACCTTTAGATCCTGGGCTTCCACCCTAGATCTTCTTCCTTGGGCATTCGCCAGTACCACAAGGTTCCTACCTTGTCCATGTAGGGCTACCACGAACCGATTGAACCAATCCATTCCGAAGATCACGTCAAATCCCGCCATGTCCAACACGGTGAAATCCATGTCTACCTTCCAAGTCCCTACTTCGACTTTCGCTTGTCGAAGTACCTCATCGGTGCTTTGGCTACCTTGAACAAACTCTATAGTCCTTGGTTCGCCTAGCCGCTGCACCGTTAGTCCGGCTTGCCGGACTATGTCTGCAGCCACAAAATTATCCGAAGCACCCGTGTCAATAAGGATCTTAACAAAGCTACCTCCGAGCTTCCCTCGGAGGGCTAGTAGATGTCGCGAACGACTCTCTACCAAAGTTGCTCGTGTAATGAGTAACTTTGAGTTAGGGACTGGATCACATACCTCATTTTGGACTTCGCCCGACTTGATGGCCATATTGGCTCTGGCCTTCTTCGGGTAGGGACATTCCCTTGAAAAGTGTCCCGCTTCACCGCAGTTATAGCATACGTTGTTTCCCACGCTGCTATATGACTTGACCTTCTTATCCGTGGGTTTGTCTCTTTTCGCTTGACTCCCCCACGTACTTGCTCGCTGGCCACCGGATTTGCCTTTCCGAAATCCCGAGGACTCATTCTTAGAGAAACTCTTCTTGAATTTCCCCCTGCTATATGTTCCCCTCGGTTTGGCCCCTTTGTGAAATGTGGATCCCGACCCCGTCGTGTTCCCCTTTCGCAGGTTATCGTTGAAATGCACCTTGATGGCCGCATCCAACGCTTCCTTGTAGTTGGTCGGGTTCCAGCGCATCACCTCACCGCGAGCCCAGGTTTGCAAACCTGATATAAAGGCATGGAACGCATCCATATCCCCCATGTCCGTGACAAGTATCCTCTTTGCCATGAACCCATTCACATATTCCTGGATGGTTCCAGTCTGCTTCAGCCTACTCAGCTCATCTCTCAGATGCAGAGTGGCATTCGGAGGAACGTATGTCGCGCGGATCCTCGCCTTCATCATGTCCCAGGTGGCCACCGGTCCTTCGTTGGCCTCCGTTGTTCTCCACCAAGACTTGGCATTATCTGCCAAGTATGGTTTTGCACATGGGACCTTCTCCGAGCTCGGTAACCGTAACGCTCGGAAGTAGTCCTCCATATCGTAAAACCAATCCTCCACAACCTTATAGTCGTTCACTCCCTTGAACACCGGTGGGGGCTTTGGTTTGTACTTGGGAACTGCCTGAGGGACTGATTCCACTTCGGTCTGTTCGACCTTGTCTGGTTTTGCCTCAGTCCCTGCCGAAGGGTCCGCACCTTCTGCGCTGCCAGCATCCGCAGTCTTTCGCCTTTTCTTCCGTTTCTCGTCACGCTTTAGCTTGCGTACGAGAGTCTCCAGCAGGGCATTGGTCTGCGCCAATTGACCTTCTAGAACGTCCAATCGAGCCTTGGACGACCGAACCTCGCCACCGGACTCCTGTTTGGAAGTTTCCTCACTAGAGTCCTCCTCATGCAAGGATTCCTCATCCATAGCCTCTTGTTCGACCGGAGGCTCCAGCTCTGGCGGAGGTTCTGTCTCCGCCTGGGTTCGCTTACGCCCTGCCCTTGCCATCTCCCAGCAATCCGCCTCTATCCTTCGCTAGAACTGAGGAGAAGGCTCCGATACCAAATTGTAAGCCACAAATTTTTCCTTTCCAATTTGCCAGCTTACCTCGCCTATCCGACCAACTCCGCCTTGGCTTGTGCTAAGTTCCCTCGCCAAGGTTCTCGCCTTTGGTGCCAGCTCCTACTTGGTTTCAACTACTTACTGCACGAGCAACGGAGTGTTAGCCATCCATCTACGGATTCCCAAATCTCTCCCAATCCCCCTCCCCGGGTTAGACTGGACTTAAGGTTCGGCTACACTCCCCGCAGGCACAAGCAGCCAAGCACACCAAGCCTCCAGATTCCTAACACCCCAAGGTATCACAAGGCTTGATCATGGGACCCTCTAAATCCCAAGCCTTGGGTGCAGCACTTGCTTCGGGACGTCGGGGCGAAACACCGTGGCCTAACGGCCCGGTATGGGTACCTCTACCCCCCCTCTTCCATCCCGAAGGAAAGGCCCAAGCCCCCGGAAGGGCGAGGACCAATGAGCCACAAGGTACTCAAGTGGGGCACCACTCCACCTGAGCCGGGAGCACCGCAATCGGTTTCCCTTTCGGGAGTGGGAGCTGCTCTTGAGCACTTCCTTGGATGGCCCCTCCGGCACCAGCCAAGTCCATGCTCACTCCCACCCAAGGCCCCTCGGTCCCAGTCCCAACCTCAAGTCGGTTTGGAAGCCCAACTGGAGAGTCCCTTCTAAACTGGTTCCTGGACCTCACTATCCCTACTATACTTTTGGAACCCCCTGCAGCCCCCCCCCCCTGGGAGACGCACGCTTTGGGCTTTCACCCCTTGACCCGTATTAGTATTTGGACTTAGTCTCTGGCTCGATCTCGGACCCGATTTCGGATCCGACTTCGGATTCGGGTTCGGACTCGATCACGGACTCGATCTCGGACCCGATCTCGGACCCGACCTCGGACTCGACCTCGGACTCGGTCTCGGACCCGATTTCGGATCCGGACTCCGTCTCGAACTCGGTCTCGAACTCGGACTCGAACTCGGTCCCCGAGTCGGTCTCGGATTCGATTCCGGACTCTATCTCGAACTCGGTCCTAGAGTCGGTCTTGGACTTGATCCTCGACTTGGTCCCATCCGATGAACTCTTTGTCACTTCGGTCAAGCTTTTGGGGATCCTTTAGCCTACGACATCTCGGGGAGTCGGTTCCTTACATTGAGATTCTGCTTTGTTTGGATGAGGCTGTGCATTCACCGGGCGACCAGCCTCGTCGGAATGGCATGAGGCCTCACGTGATAACCCTACCATCTGACGGCCAACATATTCACTGGGATGGCATGGGGCCCCACGCGATACTGCAAGCCTTTGCTCCTCCTCCAGCTGAACCCTGTATGGGGTTTGATCGACAAGGGCCTTATGCAAGGGTTGGCCGTTCAGCTCAGTCTGCGCACTTTGCAGAGACCTTAAGTGTTTTGCTAGGGATGCAATCATCATGTTTGCACCCCTGCCACCCCATAGAGGTACAAAGAAGTTCCCATAGTTCTGGGCACCATGCCCATGAGCGATTATGCCAAATAGAGACACAGGCAGCTGCATGGATGAAGAGATTGCCTTGGGGGCAGGATTGAGTCGAGGTAAGCACGTCTTTTTCTGGTCCATTTTGTCGTGGATGATGCAGAGGTAAGAGTCAGGTCTCTCCATGGAGAGAATCCTATTATGATAATATGCAGTCCTGCAGCTTCTCTGCTTGATGTTGTGGTCGAGCCGCCTTCTAACCAACGTCTCTCGCTCTTGAGCGCTGCAAGAATTCTTCGACAAAGCCATTTTGATAGCAGTGCACTCGTCACACTTTGAAAAGCTAGAGTACTTTCCTATACTCACATCCCTGAACCTGTTGCTCCACAATCTACTAAATCTAGATTGGCTCAGCTTCCTGTAGCCATTACTCTGGAGTTCCCGATTCACATCTTCCAATATGGCCCCCTTGGTATACATGGAAGGGAGAACTCGTTGGGTGTCTCGTGTTCCATCTTCCAAGAGGCGGGTTTTATGTGGTTGCTGCTCGCTACATGTCTTGACAAACCTCTTGAAAACTGCCTCTCCATATACAACATGACCCCTGGTTTTGTGCGTACTGTCGTTCCCATGGACTGCCTATTGAACCCTTTGTTCCTCGAACTCAGTTTTGATTCTGTAGAATGTGGTTCGAGGGACTCCATAAATGATTCTCCATGCCTTCATGCAGACCAAACCCCTCTGGAAGACCATGCCCCCCACCTGATGTTCTAAAGCATCAACAGATGACCGTAATGCTTCATACACAAAATTGTGAGCTGCCTTCCAGGACAATGTCTTGTATTTTGCTCTCTCCTCTTCAATAGCATCCCAATCAGCATGTTGACAGCACCTCTTGCAACAAGCAACTGTCGAGACCATTCGAACCTCCATCGCCATTTTCTGCCTTTTCGGTTCGTTGCTCAGATCCCTTTGGCTGCGCTGTAGGAAGGTGTACTTTCTTTTCCCATGAAGAGATGTTCTGTCATCAGTTGTAGTGGTGTTTGATTGTGAATCCTTCACATTCTCAAACACTAAATGCCTCAATTTCCACCGCACAATGCTTCCAATAGTCAGACTGTTTTCTTCTGTGTCAACAACCTCTAAAATCGCAACTCCAATATCATCCTAGCCCAATTCTTGATTAGCAACTGCATCTCTTGGATCGACAACTGTGGCTAAGCCCTCAGCTACCACCTCCCCCTTGGGGTTGTTTAGAAACACCTTTGCCTGAATCCATGTAGCATGGATCTTAAGATCCACGGAGGGAACATGCGTCGCACTTGCGCTGTCCCCAACATCTGCTTTCTTCTGCAGATTTTTCAAGGCAACAACAACATTTACCCCGACGACCATCTCTCCTCGTTCAATAGCGACCACATTCCCATCGAAGACAGTCTCTACTGATACAACAGCATTGCCTTCCCCAAGCCTTTGACAGTGTATAACAAAGTTCCGATCCATAGACACAAGGGTCCCTTTTGCAACTCTCTTCCCACCATTCAAAATGTAAACCTTTTCCCCAACCCTGAAGGCCATTCTGAAAGTGCAGAAAAGAAGTTAAGACCATACAAAAAATGATTGGAGAATGGCCTAAATCATAACATACCAAATAGCATGAGGCCACATGCCATTATTCAAACATGTTATTGACACCCACGTGAAATTTCGCATTCACAAAATTGGCATGAGGCCTCATGCCATCTTGATATACACACAGCTGCAGGCAAGTAAAAACATACATGACAATACGCTAGCCATGAAATTGCAAGGGCCCAAGATGGCATGTGGCCTCATGCCATTTCTAAATGTGGTCCTAAACCATTCCATGGTGAACATACCAGGAAGCACAAGTGCCAAATATCAAGAGGAAGCGGTAGCCACACCAAAGACAGTGCTACTCGCAACACCGCAACTACTCGTAGCGCCGCTCGCAACACCGCAACTGCTCGTAGCGCCGCTCGCACAAACTGCCACTCGCATAAACTGCCGCTCACAATGGCACTCGCAATGCCGCAACCGCTTGTAGACGCATAAACCACAGCTCACAACGCCGCTTACACAAGCAGCACTCACTGCGCTCAGCGGAACCAAGAACACAGCGCACAAAAATGATAGACCTAGGAATGAGTTCGAGAATTCAAAAATAACACACGCTTCAACGTCACATCAAATCCTCTGACAAACCAGATCTTATGATTCCTCTGACAAATTTCAAACTGAGTAGCTTCTAGACTTTGCTGTCGGAGGTTGAACTTTGTCACATCATGTCCTTGCCTCGATCCAGCTGTGCCATGTCAGTGATTCGAACTTTGCCATGCCATGTCAGCGATCCGCGCCAAGATTATTCGCCGTGTAAAGAAATAATTATGCTGTGTGTGTACGTCCATTTATGGCAATATAAGGCCACACGCCATTCAAAGAATAATGCTAGTCGAGCATTTTTTGGTGCATTTTTGGGTTCAAAATTGCATGAGCCCACACGCTATAAAGTTTACCTGTACCAAAAATAGAAACAGCTTTATTTACTTGGGAATTTAAGTGGTTGAGGCATTTTTAAACTTACAAACACATGCCCTACTTACATTCCTTTGGTTGCTTAAAATTCAAAAATATTATAAACCTTTCTTTTTGCATTTTCAATGTTTTCAATTATGGTTTTTGATTTTCGCAGGACCAGCCTAGTAATCTATTTGCATCCCGTCATGTTTATAGCTAGCTTTCGTTTGTCCCCTTCGCTAGCCTGAGATACATCTGCTCGGCATCTGCCTCTTACAGCATTTGCCCAGAAAGGGCATCTTTCTTCACGCAGCATTTGCCACATGTTTAGGGTTAGGGTTTAGGGTTTAGCAATTCAGTAGCTTGATAAACATGCAAATACAAAACTTGATGCAAAATCCTTTGATATGTCACAATGCCCCTAGGACCATAAACACATTTCAATAGAGAGGGTCCTTTCATTTCATAACTCCTTACGTAGATCTTGGTGAAACCAGAGTTAGTGAAGTTGGTTTCTTGTGATCCCGCATCTGATTGTGATGTCCCTTTGCAGTGTCGATGGAAAGGTCAATGCACACCAAACTGTAAAATCTTGGAGCAAAATAACTGTCGGATCTATGGCAAATGCCCCTGAAACATTGTAAGGCTCGTGTGGTTTCATGTGGTGTCCGATTGAGATGCTTCTTTGCAGGGTCATCAAGAAGGACATTGTATACCATTCTGTAAAATCTAGTTGCGATCTAACGGTTGGATCTCCAGGAAACTCAAAACAATCTCGGGCGTGTCAGAATATTCTAGGAATATACTCCTATGTGCTCCTAAAAATGGCATGCGGCCCCACGCCATTCAAGAGATAACGCCAGATGCCGCCGAGCATTTTTTGGTGCATTTTTTGGGATCAAAATTGCATGAGCCCACACGCTTGAACGTCACATCAAATCCTCTGACAATTTATTTAGCTGAACATCTGGCATTTTTGGAAATACAAGATGCTTTGGAATATCCAATCATGCATGGTATAAATATAGCGAGGGTATTAAATGATATCCCAATCATGATCTTTCTTTTGGATTTCGCATGCATGCAGTCCGAGGAATGATGACGTTGCGGATTTCTTTTAGATTTCACGCATGCGCGTGGCGATCCAGAAATTAATGGTGGCGCCCAAGTCCGAGGAATGATGATGTGGCGGGATTACCAACCGTCGTGACATTTCGCACGTGTGAGGTTAGGTTTTGCATTTTGCTTCGTACTCGCGCTCGCATCGCGCTCCCACTTCTCTACAGGTTTCTCGTGTGCATCGACGTCCACTCGCACTTGCATCACACTCGCGCTCGCATCGCGCTCGTATGCATCGGCGTCCACTTCAAGACACACCCAGTTTGTAACTTCGCCGCCAACTCCGCCACCCACACGCAGCCCACTTGGCGTCCCGGGAGATTTCAGCGCCACTCTCCAACTGTAAGTGGCAGAGTAGCCTTGCTGCTACGATCCGCTGCACACACAGTGCACATTCGCTAGCGAGTCCGGTTGTCACACCTCCATTCGGCTTCAAATGGTAAGTCTTTTAGGCCAAGTAGAAAATGGCATGAGGCCACATGCCATTCAGTAGCAACATTGGCATGCACCGATTGGGCTCTCGAGTGCAGTCAGGTTACAGATGGCGTGTAGCCTCACGCCATCTTAGGATGCAGCCTCAAGACATCTGATGCAGTGGTGAATGGCGTGTGGCCTCACGTTATTTCCAGCTGGTAGCTTTTCATCTGTCAGCTCTAATTGTTGTGCATTTCTGAACAGGCGAGGAATTGCGTTCTTCTTCCAGCCACTGTCAATATGGATGCAGAGAAGGGGGAGGAGCTCACCAGTTGGACTTTCGGGATGGAAAGCGAGGATCTGAGGCTGTACAACATAGATGGTGGGAGAAAAGAATGCATGGGGATCCTCATCCAAGTGACAGACACTCCATGCAGTTCCATGCAAGAATATGGACTGGCACTTGTGGTAGAGACAGCGTCTGCCTTCAAGATCCACCTTGCACATCCTAGCGGCTTCCCGGAGGGGGGCAGCGGCTATGAGGAATTCCTAGAGGGAGCTAGGGAGAGGTTGTCCAGAAGGCCCACAATTTCAAAGACGCTGCAGGTCTATGAAGATCACATGGAATCCACGGACCTCACCTACGGCGATGTTCAAAAACTATATTCCAACATTGAGCCGTTGAGAGTGCCTCTAGTTTGCGAAACGAAGGGGAAGGGGTTCGATCTGGAAACTACCCCGAAGCAGAAAAGGGTGGTCAAGCTCAAGCCGACGTCCGACTCTCCTCCAAAAAAGAAGCTACTCGGTGATGCCATTGCCTCGGGTTCGAACACTACACCCACCAAAAAGAAGAGCCACAAAGAGCAGAAAGAGCAAGAAGAGGCAGCAAAAATCGTCGCAGATAATAGTACTTGTTACTATTCCAACAAAGTATATACAATCGACGTGAGCCATATCAACATCCAAAGCAAATACAACCACAGGCTAGTATCTGATGAGTGGGTGGAGAAACTGAAGCAGAAGATGCTGGCAAGTCCAGTAACACCCGACATCGCAGATGTGATCCCCTACTACCGAACAATGAAGGGCAAGACGAGGTTTCCAGACTTGATCAATAGGAAGGTGTTGGACGATCAGAACATCCGGTTCTATGCCGTCTCCGGGCAGCATTCTAGCTTGGCGATGCAAGAGATAGTTGTGGATATTATGGTGGGCGAGGAGATGAAGAAAGTCTTCAAGACAAGAGTTGTCCGCCTGATAAAAGGCAACTCGCCCCTCCGATCTATCATATACATCTCCCACGCGCAGAATGTCAAGCAAGAAACGTGCTACAAATCGGGTCTGCACGAGACATTGGCACGAACACGGAAACTCTGGGTTCAACTGAAGAAGCCACAAAAACCAGGACAAGGACGTGCACTAGCAACTAGCGCCTGGCAGGTAAGCCTCGTTGCATGTGGCATAGCATGTGGCCTCACGCCATTTCCATTGCAGGAATTCTCGAGTCTTCTCTCGAAAACACTGGGGGTCAATGACACACTCAACATCCATAACATTCTACTCGCGACAAAAGTTGTTTTTGACAAATGGGTAGATGTGCTGAGGAGGTACCATGACGGAGAGTTGCCAAACTCAATGGGTGTGGAGGACGGCCAGAAGCCCAATGATTTGAAGCTCAACGCCTTGCGTTTCTCGCGGTCTCTAGACGATGACGACCTTCTGACAGTGGCTAATGCTCTTCTACGTGGTGAGGTAGTCTTCAACAAGACCAAAATGACTCCCGGCCATATTGTGACATACGAGGACTTGTGCACGACTCTGAGAGCTCGTGTGCTATTGAAGGATTGGATCTTCGAGCAAGTGGCCGTGGAGAGGGTGAGCATCGACACCACGCAAGAGATGATGGAAGCGCTGGATTTGTCAAATGAAGACATCGACGAGTACGTGAAGGGGGCCCCCAAGTTCATCAATCTGCTGCGGGATGCCACGAAAAGTAAAGCTGAGAAGTTGGATCAGTATCCAAATTTCATTAAGAGTGATGTCGACCGCCGGCTTCAGAAACAGCTCGACCCCGCAGCAGAGGCCTATCGAGAACCTTACCGGGTATACTTGAATTCGGATGAGGATCAAAGGTGGAGGAGCATCGTTTCCCGCGGAGATGAGCAGGTCAAGAACATCTTTTGTGTGATGGACTTCACAAACGAGGAGATCACTCATGCAGACGAAGTCAGCTCTATCATTAACTTAATGGTGGGACTTGCGGAGGTGGAATCTTCAGTCCACTATATGATCTACGACTCCGAATCCTATCACAAGTTCTGGAAGGCCTTGAACGAGGTGAAGGCTCGGTTGAAAGGCAAGGAGATGCGGGAGATCCATGGGATAATGGCTAAGAAGAAGATACCGACGAATGTCTGCATCTTCACACTCGCCCTTGTTATTGGTCCTGCAGCAGAGTGGGACTGGAGTGACTTCCCAGCTTCGTTCGACAAGGCCAATCGAATTGATCTGAGGGAGATCAATTTACCCGTGCCTGAGGAACTGAAGACGGCTATGGAGCTTTCGAATCCAAAGAAAGCTCCAGGTGCAGCATGGGAAATGCTCAGCTGGGTCTTCAACGCAATAGCGGGTGGGTCACCTGCTTCCGACTCCAAGGGCAAATGCGTTGTCGAGTACAACTGCGGCGGACTATTCTTTCGAGCCGCACTACTCAAGGGTGTCCCGTGTGTTGCGGTGACAAACTCCATTGAAGAGGTGACTTCAATGGAACATATAATTACAGTTGCCAAAGAAAAACAGTATCTTCTCTGCGAACCTGGTGAGTACGCACTTTAAGTTTAAATGTTATCTCACAAGCTCTGTATGTAGGAGCGTGGCCACCCCCAGATGCTGAAACGGCGTTAACAGCTACTGTTGAAGATACCCATGTTGGGCCGAGCTCACAACCTGCACAAGGTAAGGTCACGTGAGGCCTCACGCCATTTTGATTATAGATCGTTGTGAATATTCAGACACGAGGACTGAAAAGTGCACTGGTGGCCCGTCGAAGAAGGACAAACAGACAAGAAATAGGAAAAAAGGAGGTACAAATTATATTTGCAATGGCGTGTGGTCTCATGCCATTCCTTGCAGGAGACACTTCTTCAAAGGCAAAACAGGCAAGCACCAGCCAAGCTCAAACTGACAGTGGTCATAAAAAGCGAAAGCACGTTGGACAGTCGTCGGGATCAGAGGCATTTGATTCGAAAAGGAAGAAGGGCAACGAAAAGATGATAGGTAATGCCTCGCGGTTATGGCGTGTGTGCTCATGCCATTCATTGCAGATCAAGGGCTGAGTGAAAGCAGGCAGTCACCACCTCCTGACTCAGATTCCTATGGCGGACTCCCCTTCCCCAATCTCAATGGAGAGGTACAATGGATGAGGGATGCTTTTCAAGTCAGGGCCACGTTTTTCTCATCTCGTCGTCTTCGAAGGGTGCAAGAACGTGCAGAAACCATGTTAAGACAGTCGGGTGAGGATACGGTCCTAGGTCACGCACTAAAACAGGCTATGGATGTCTTGTATTTTGAGATGGAGACTCGGCCAGATGATTTTCCCAAGATGGTCCTGGAAGAACAAGCCATCCAGCCTGAGCAGCCTATGGAAGAAATGCAGGAGGGGGATGAGGAGCCAGAGAAAGATAATGAGCAAGAAGAGCAGAAGGACGAAGAGGAGGACAAAGAAGAGGAGGACGAAGAAGAGGAGGATGAAGAGGACTTGGATGGTCCTCACAATGGTGACGATCACAATAACGACGACGACGATGATGACGACAATGGCCAGCCTGAGGTGGCCAAAGAGCAGCGGAAGAAGGTCATACAAGACAAACCATCAGGTAAATAATAGTACATCCATTCCTAACCTTTTACCATTTCTAACATTGTCCATGTAGGTCGTAGAGCAAATGGTAAGTAGAGATTATTCAGTTGAATTAAGATACAAACTTTAGCCTTTAGTGTCGAGGAAGGATAGCGCCAAGCAAGGGTCAAAACGTATGTCCAATCCTTCAGAATCAGCAGTGCGCCCAAGTGATATCGGTCCTAGTTCCTCAATAGCAGTTGATGGTAAATACAGTATAGTCGATTCAATGTGCTAATGAGTTTGTTTTTAGTAGCACAGGAGGATACCATCTCAATCGAAGGGAGATATTTGGACATGCATATGGATCCGCCAGTGGACTCTACTTGCCTGCAAGAGTCATCAGAGCTGGTGGAGGCTACTATCCATATCAACGCCAAGCAAGCTGACCACGCTCCACTTGATGCTGCCCATACCACTGAGTCAATCTTGTCCACGTATCCAACTGACGGTGACCATGCGCCATTAGACCCGCATGAGGCTGCCCCAGCCGCCGAGCCAGTCGTATCCTCATTTCCAACGGACTCAACGTGTGCCCAATCGTCTGACTACGCGCCGTTGGAACCTCCCTACACCGCCCCTGCTGCCTGTTCGGTCATGTCCACTTTGCCAACGGAGACACCAGCTGAAATGGCGTGTGATCACACGCCATCGGAACCACCCCATGCCACTGTTGAGCCAGTTGTACCAGAGTCTACAGCTGAAATGGCATGTGCCCACACGCCATCGGATGTGATTGACCCCATATTGCAGAGGAGAGTATTTCCACCCTTCACGTTTCCTCGACCAAAACCCTCTCAACGACCATCGGGAGCACCATTCGCTAATATTGTAGATGGTAAAATTGACTTGTACCATTTTTTATGCTGACGCATTTCATTTCAGAGTCACGGCGAAGGTACTGTATCATTTTTGATCTGAACGGTGTCCTTTTCTCCCATGAGCGTGGCTTGTCCTCGAATGTCATTGCACCCTCCAAAGCCTGCGGTCGCAAGTTGGTCAAAAGAGACAAATTCACATTAATCACACGGGAGAAACTGCGGGATCTAATAATGACCATGCGACACTTAAAACAGAGGGCCGGGTTCAATTTGCAATTGGGAGTTTGGACATCCATGATGCGCCACAATGCATTAACGTTGCTACAGATGATGCACAATCAGACGCGAGTAATATTACCATTTGACTTTCTCCTAACGCAAGAGGATTGCTTGACTATGGTCCATGTGAGGGGTAGCAAGCCCATCTTCGTCAAGCCAGAGGCTGTAGTGATGAACCGGACTGCTAGGTCAAGTGAAATCCTCATCATCGATGACTCGCCGATTAAAACTGCAGCGAACACGCACACATATGCAGTGCACCCCATCTCTTGCAGTATGGAAACTAGGGAGAAAAAACCGTATGTTCTGGGGGACCTTGCAAAACGGCTTGAAGCGATGGTGATAGAGAACCGGCCAGTCCAGGAGGTGGCTGCAGAAATCAACCAAATGGCAGATAGAACGGTATATCAGAAGCCATTTGATCGGACAAACACCAGTCATCATTTATGGCATGTATATTGTCTAGCCAAGCACTATCCGCATCTCCATAATCTGCTCAACCGGATGGGTTCTTCGACCACTGAACATGAGCGTGGACATATTAGAGAAGAGATGGCATTACTATTGGGTTTAAATCCTGATAGTGTGGAGAGTGATGAAATTCCAAGATTATTGTATAGGCGTTGGAGGCAAAAAATAACAGTCTGAGATGGCATGTATTTATTTAAAAATGTAACTTATTATGGCATGGGGTTCCATGCCATTGTATTAATATTAAAAGACAATTCTTTGAGAGGATTTGCATTATACTAGAAGTGTTATAGCATGTTATTGGAAGTCTACGAAGTTGTTTTATTAATAAGGGGAAAGTAAAGATTGAATGGGGACTTGGGCTCCACCTAGACTCGGAGCAACTGAGCCAATATTAAAAGGATGGAAAGAAATTGGACGATGATGACAAAGAGAAGAGAGAGGTGAAGCAGTGGCAGGGGGAGGAGAAGTGATTGAGTAGACATTTCCTTGTTTAAAATAAAATGGCATGTGCCTCAATGCAGTTGAATTTTGTTATATTTATATACTATATAAAGGTTTGGAAACCTTATTTTACAAGTGGGATAATGACAATTCCCACTTTAACAAAATAGAGCTTAAAGGCATGAATTTACATGAAAGTGTAAGTAATCAAAAAGACAATTTAAATATAGAAAGAAAAGACTATAAATAAGAGTGCATCCTTTTTTTCAATCAATTAAAGGTCTTAAGATATTTAGGGTTAAGCATCCTTTAGGACGTCTAAACTCAAGAGTTTATAAGATTTTTTTAAGAAACTTAATATATATAATAAACTATATTATAAAACTCGAGTGAAAAAAAAAAAGATCAAGCACAAGTATATTTATAGATTACAAAAAATTTCTTATTTATTTTTATAAATTTTAATTAAAAAATACATGTAGCATTTCTAGTGGTGCTCTATTTAAAAAATGTTAGAAGTTTAGTAGAAAACTTCTTTATATACAATGTTGATTATGAAGATAGAAGAATTAAGGGATCCCTAGTGTAGTATTATAAATTTAAATGCCTAAGTCATCCAGTGTGGTACATTTTGATGAAGAAACATCTATGAGTAATGACTAGATATGGTAAATAAACATCAACCTAGTCAAATGTCATTACTCATTTATACCGTTTAAATGGCATCCTTCATTCTTCGATTTATAGAGATTGTAAGTTAATAGCCCAAACACATTGGGAATTGTCTTATAAACATTGTAAGTAATTAAAGATAACAAGTAAATGATTCATAGGGGTTCAAATATAAAAAAAAAGAGTTTATAAACAATTAATTAAGGATCTTGGGATACTTGAAGTTTAACATCCTTAAGTTTGACTAATATTGAGTTGAGTGACTTCTCATGAAGTTCAATTTTAGGATTTTATAGACATGTTAAATAGAATTTTTAAATCTGACATAAGTGTGTAAAAACTCGTATTCCTTTGAATTAGCCTATAACAATTTCATAATCCAATGCTATTGGTAAGTGCATCTCTTAGAATGAGACATATGCCATCAATAGATGGAGATATATTCCTCAACACTCTTATAAATATGTATGTCACTATAGCATTATTGATTGGGAATGTATCATTATTGAGTGGTGTAAGTATTACTCTATTAGCTATAACTTTAAGATTTGAAATATGAAGTAGAAATGGAAAAAAAGAATTATTAATTGATGATGTTACTATATTTGAATAAGACAATGTAATAGACTCAAGTCCATTAATTTAAATAGTTAGTGCCAAATAAGCTCACAATGAGTTATTTGTAGTAAGAAGATATAGAAACAATAGTGCTCTCATTTATTCACTTGCAATAATTATACCTTATATCCATGTGGAACAACTGGAAATGTTTACCTAATTTGTAATAATAATAATTCTACCAAAAAATAAGTCAGTTTTCACAGCACTCAATTTACAATAGAGAATGCATGTGTATGGACTATACTTATTTCATCCCATAATATTAAAACTCCTGCCTTATTAATATTACAAGCATTAAATTGCAAAAAAAATTCCATGCCATAGTAATAGCTTTTTTGTTTTTGAGCTGTAATATAAAAATAAAAGTGTTAAGAAGAAATGTTTTACTAATGCCACTAGGACCATCAATAAATATGGCGATCAATAGCATTGAGGATATCAACAAGAATAGCTCTCTATCCACTATTGAAATAGAGAATATTTTATTTTTCATTTTGATGTATATGTGTTAATTAATGTTGTTAACATTAATGTTTTGAGAGGGCATAACTATCTGGTAATTTTAGTGTTTTTCACGTGTATTTTATTTATATAATGCATATTCTCACATAAAATATTTTAAGATAAAGTCTCAAAACTTATAGTAAGGATCCTTTGAAATACACAAAAATACAAATAATTGTTATAATTGTTATAATTGTGAAGGCATTCTAAAAGAACAAGCATCTTTTAGGCATTTTTCTCTCTCAGTATTGTCAACTAAAAGACCTATAGTAAATATAACTTATTGGAATGTCTCATAGCAAATATTATTAACTGTTTTTAAATTATTGAAGTCAAGATTACAAGTGTAAAACAATCATGCATTTTGAATTTGAAAACACACACACACACAACTATCTATATATACGTTCCAAAAAATAATTTCTTAGTAATATCATATAAAAATTCCTGTAACATGTAAATATTATATGTAAATATTTTAAATATATAATAAATATTTTAAATATTATATTATTAAACATGTAAATATTATAAATATATCTGGTTTAAGATAATGAGTTACCATTGACGTGGCTTTCAGAAGCCATTGGAGGTAATATTCTTGTGTCTGCTTCGTGAGAGCAGATGTGATAAGGAGCTTTGCTCCTGAGATTGTGTGCTTTCGTTATTCTTGTGTTTTTCTAACAGCAGGGATATTTTGTAGGCAATCTAAACAGCTTCACAGATGGTTTTCGTTGGGTCTGGCATCAAGCACGATTATTTTCTCTCGCTGGTGAAACCGTTGTTTGAGGACATGCCTCTGGTGGCGCCTCCAGAGCCTGCGAAGTCCGAGTATGTTGGTGGCGAGTGGCGCCATCAAGGCGAGAGTGATGTAAGACTTTTTCCTTTCTTTCGTTTTTGCTTGTTGGAAGTCTAAATGGATCTAACTCTTTCATTTTTAAGCAGACTACGTGGGTTTCCATCGCTTTTGAAATCCCTGGTGGCTGGAGAAACGAACGCGATGCTGTTGCGGCAACTATGTTATAGGTAAATCTTCCCCTTCTTTCTCAAGTTTGCTGGAAGAAAATGTTTATGCTCAAACTTTGTGTTTCTTTTTTAGTTTTTTGGCTCGTTTTCAACCGGGGCCCGGGCAAGGGAATTCATTCCAGATTGTGTATGTATGAATCGTGGTTTGGTTTTTGTGTTCTTACTTAGTTTGGCACTGACGTCCAGATACTCTGTCCATCCCAAGGTGGAAAGTTTTACTGCTTTTACTTCTGTGTACAATGACTCCGGCTTGTTTGGTATCCACGCATCTTCTGTGAGTAGCGCTCTCGAGTAATATTTGTCTCAAACGCCTGTTTTGTGCTGTTTATCTAGGAGCACAATTTTGTAGACGAACTGGTAGATATTATAGGAGATGAGCTTATTTCTGTGGCAGAACCTGGAGAAGGTACTCAACTCCGAACTTTTTCTTTTTTCACTTCTCTATGAACGTTCTCAACAAGATTGAATTGGAGCGCACAAAGAATGCAACCATTTCACTAATTTTGATGAATCTTGAATCTCAGGATAGTGTGCAGAGATGAACTATATATTTTCTTATAGGTGGTCGTGAATGAAGGCAAATTTTCACCTATGGTTGCAGGTTAGAGACTACGTTATTTGTAAATTGTTTTGTGAGATTTTTATTTTGGGGACAGGAAGCCTGCAAAAGATTTTATCAACGCAGTTCATAAGCACTTTAGATGATCTTTGCAAATTTGTGGAGAAGATGGCTTGCTTGGCAACGGTATGAATATCACAAAGTTTTCAAATTTAAAACCTTAAACTCAATTAGTAATTTTTATTAATAATTGATATTAAATTACTTTAACAAAATTGACAGCCGTTAGGGTTCTTGGCGAAGGGCTTGGCGGCGAGCGGTAAGTCACTCCCGATTGATTGGCGCCCCCCTTGCCAAGATATCTCTCGCCAAACACGAGACTCAAAGCTCTGAACCCCACGTTGATGCAAGTCACCAACCAGAAAGAAGAGATCCAGAACACAAAGGCACAGAATGACAAGCTTATGAAGGTCAACAAAGTGCGAGCTGGGAAAATCCAGGAGCTACTCAAGGGAGATCGTCAGGAGAATACCAAACTCACGGAGAGAGTGGCAAAGCTCGAAGAGGAAACTTCGAAGCTGAAGGAGGAACTTACAGACCAGAGTCGTCAGCTTTCAGCCCAGGGCCGTCAACTCTCAGCATTGGAGCAGAGGTTATCTGCATTGCGCTTGTTTGAGCGAGTGCTTCTGCGAAAGCTCTGCGAGGCCACTCGGGAGAAATGCGTGAGGCTTGCAAGAGAAGCAGATGTGGAGATCCCACTTGCAGCCGATGGAAAAACAAATTGGATGGAAAAACAAATTGGAATGCGTTTTTCAACATTCCAGGGTAACTTTTTCTTTTTCTTTTTCTTTTTTTCTTCTGTCAACTAGTACTTACATGTCTTTTATTTCTTTCAGAGTCGTGGCATTGTTAAACGATGCAGGGCTCACCATGGGGCTCGAGTATGCCAGATCGATCCCACGGCATTTGCATGCCGGTACGTATCAAGTGGTGGAATCGGAGGAGGTGTTTGTGGACACAGTGCTGGAGCTGATGCTCAACGAGTTCCAGACCAAAATGGAGAACATTCTGGTGTTCGTCTATCCAGCAGCGCAAGATTCTCTCCAAGTGGCATTTGAGGCTGACGCTCAGACTGATTAATCAATTCAAAGCTTACTAAGCACCGAGTTCTTTGTTTCTCGTGTCAGGTTTTGCAACGACTTTTTGTTCCCTCGAATTCTCTCCCTTCAATAGTCATCCTCTTGAGTTCTAGAGCCTCTTATACAAGTCTGCTGTTTTTACCATCGAAAGATACAAGTAAATTGAAGTAAATGTAGAAACTCCTTTTGTTGCTAAATCTTCTTGTTCATTTTCTTTGCCTGTCAAAGAGTAACTTCCATCTAGCAAATAAAAATAGCAAATGAGTCAAGTGAAAATAGCAAGAGGTGAAAGTTTCCTCACGTGCTAATGGCTGACTAAGTGCACCACAACTACTGGCTGCTTCTTCCACTCCTCCATGGCTCTCAAGCTTCTTTTTTTTCTGAGGACCTTCAATGCCCCCGATTTTCTTTGGCTTTTCATCTCTCTCAGGAGGCGTTGAAGGTAGCTGCAAGAGGCCAAATCCCATAGCAATCTTGCCAACCTGCAGTTTCTTCCACCTAAATACAAATAGAGAACAAGGATTGCTTACCAGAGGAATCTCGTGACACTCGTACAATCCTACATCCAGAAGTCCAATCGTGGCCAAGCAAACAAGATCTTCGTTCCATGGCAGATCATGACGTGGTTCACTTTCCAAGAACACAGAGTTTCGTGATCGTCTCTTGGAACGCGATGAATGTGGCAGCATCCCGGATCAGCGACTGAGAGTCTATGTTTGATTGCATCTCAGAGCGCCATGGAACTCGATGTATGTGGCAATATCCCGGATCAGCGACTGAGAGTCTATGTTTGATTGCGTCTCAGGGTGCCATGGAACTCGATGATAATGGTGCTCGCGCACCAGGGGCAAATTGTGGCAGCGAAATCGACCTTCGACAGAATGTCAGCCAAGGTTCTCGTATCCTGGACCAATCTACTACTGTGCTACGCCCAGATTCTCCTGTCATTCTGGGCAGAATGACAGGACGTTCCATTGGTTCCCCTTCACCAGCACAGCAGTGAATACCAGAGGGGGGATTTGGCCACTGCAAAAGAGATATCTGATTTCATGCAGGATCAAGACGTGGTGCATGGACGGCAATGATGACAGCCACCAAGGCCTCGTCGCCCTCACGAAGAACATCTTCAATCAAATCCCAGAGAAGAATCCAGCACCATGGATCCTTGCATTTGCGAGAATGGGCATTTTGACGAGGCTGTTCACGAGATCCTGCGCAAGACCATTTTGTTGCTGGATAGATCTCACACAAGTTTCAACTTGTGTGCCACCAGGAGCATGATGGAGAGCATGAAGATGTGCACCTTGGTTTCCTGGATGACAGATGCTCAAAGTGGGCACTACGATCAAGCAGTGGAAGTCTTCCAGCTTATGAATCTTGAGGGTGTCAAGCGTGTTCTAACTTCGTGCAATGTTAGTCTAGATGGTAAAAAGAAAAGATCAAATGACAAATTGAAGGATTAACACTTACTTCATAAAATCTTTAAGTCATCTCCAAAATTATCTTCATAATAATTAAGTTCCTTATCATCATTTAGATTCTGTTTCAGTTTGTAAATATTGTCTTCCCATAAACTTGATCCTCAAACAATTTTTTAAAAACCAAACTATATCATCCATAACTCTCAAATCGATCTCATGACCATATTTCATATCAATGGGAGATGGTAGAACACCAAGAATAGGACAAGCCGTATAATCACATTCTATGGAAGTTAGAAATGGCAACACACCAAGAATAGGTGTAGTACTAATATGATCACACTCTATAACATCAAAAGCTCAATCTAATAGAGTAGCATTAGCAACCTCAAGTGATATACTCTTTAATCAAGAATGGTGTAGTATGGTAGAAGAAGAAAATGCAATAAATATTAAAAGAAAGAGTATCTAAGCATAACAATAGCTAGAATTCTAAATCTTAAAAAAAGCTAATATAAATCTAGATCTAAAAGAGAATGAAAAAATAAGAATAAAAAATATGATCCTGAACAGTAGAGCAAAGCATTACCAAAAGCTTTGCCCTTTAGGTACAAATTGCAATGCCCCTCAACTCCATTAATGTGAATGCTCGAGATATAGGAATAAATATATTAATTGGGATTTATATATACATGAATATATACATGTATTTACAAACCTTACAAATATATTTTAAATTTCAATTATAAAATATCTATAATAATACAAAGGAGTTGTCAAACTTTCTGGGCTGTCAAATCTAGCCAATGGAAGCCATCCACTGGGGGGGTGGGTTATTTCTTTAACCACATCTTAGTGAATAATCATGCTAATGTTTCCTCTTAGCCAATGGAAAGTGGCTAATTGTTTGGGGTGAAAGAAGGCATTATGATATATATTATATATAATGTATTGACCGGACTGTATCTGTCAAGTGAAGAAGGCTTGATGATATGGCCAAAAACAAGCATAGCATTGGGCCAACGGCTGTGATTTATTCATCTCGACCAACTTCCTGTTGAGTTTGATTTTTGCTCTATACATTGTTTGTACCATTGAAAGAAATTCTTGAATTAAGTCTAATGAACAAACAACAAGGCTTGGATATTAAGTTCTGGACCTCATAAAGCCAATATTCTTTATTTTTAGACTTTTTCTGGCTCTGAGTAATATTTATATTTATTCATATTCTAAGTAAAAACATATAATTAAATAATGCCTTACTAAATTAATAGTTATTCTTAGTAATACTTCTTTTAATTTTGTTTGAGTCTAGTGTTCTTAAGATCTTAGTACTCTGAATTTTCTTATATCCCAAGTAAAACATACTGTGCATTAACATCTAATTAATACATTTATTTTTAATACTTATTCTTTTACTGGTTTTTGTCTAATATATTAGTGTTCTTAAATTCTTAATGTTATAAATGTATTATTTTTCTTATATTATACTTTCCCTCTAATTTGTTTTAAAAAATATTCTTAGCAATTCATTTTTGAACTTTTTTCTGGTTTGGGTATTAGTTTTCTTAAAATCTAGGTATTCTAAATATATTAATATTC
>NW_003314274.1:1298440-1300171 GCF_000143415.4 Selaginella moellendorffii
TAGTGAATAATCACACTAATGTTTGTTCTCAGCCAATGCGATAGAAGGAGCTATAACACATGTTATATGCATGTGTTGATGAGCTCCACTAGCATTAAGAACCTTGCCAATGAGGATGATCTTCTTCGTCAAGTTCTCAGCTTCAAAAGCGTTCTCTAGCTCAACCAGATCAAATGGCCACTTCCCAAACATGACACTCGAGTCCTAGTATAGCAATTCATCCAGTCCTTGCTACAACACTTCTTTCCTCTCCTATAAAGAGGAAACTTTGCTAGAGATTTGATCCAAAGGAGGAGAGATTGACAAACTTGGGCATCAGATTCTCTAGTTTCTTCTTGAGCTGCTCAATCATAGGGACATATATTGACCTGGTTCATGTTGACAGTGCTAGATGTTGGAAGGATTTTCTGTGTGAGCCACTAGTAGATGAGCCAGAGTGCATAGTGCGAGACACTGAGGAACAAGTGGTTGCCTAGCAGCTGCTTGTTAAACACCACTCAGCCCTTAGGTGTGGACATGCTCGGGCAAAAGTAGTCTACCACTGGAATGACTAGAGCCACACTAGTGAGCCTAAGGGAACAAGATCAATCTAGAGACAAACTTTTGTCCTCATAAAAGCAGTTTATGATCAATGAAGGAAAAAGATTGAATAGCAAGATTTAGATTGCATTGGTCGAGTGAAGAGGTATTGTGACTAATGCATGTATTTGATGATGCATTGTTGACTGGCATTAACACTCAACCTTTTGTAATGGAAACTCATGGGATTTTATAATTCCCTCTAAAGACTTTAATAGTTTAATTTGGGGAAACACGTGCTTATAATTACTTCCTCAAATTCATTTTTCAAAGTGGAATATAATATTTAATTTAGTTTTCAATATAGCAAAATTATAAAAATCAAAATAGTGTTTGCTAATTGGGCAGCATATGGTGGGCAATAGCTATAATAATGAGGAGTTGCCAAACTTTTTAGACCATCAAATCCAGCCAATAGCATCTATTTGATGGGGGATAATAGTCAAAAGGCTATTTCTTTAACCATGTCTTAGTGAATAATTGTGTTGACATTTGCTCTTAGCCAATGGGAGGTTGTCAATTGCCTAAGGAGAGAAGGTGTTATAACATGTGTCACATGCAATGTGTTAACTAACATTGACACTCAATCTTTTGCAATGGCACTGTATCACTTGGATCTTATAATTCCTTCTAAGGAATTTAATAGTTTCCTATGAAAAAACACATGCTTATATAGTTAATTCTTCTTTCAAAGTGGAATACAATAATTATTATTTTGATACTATTCCAATTTGATTTTCAATGTAACAAAATTATGACAATCTAAACAATATTTACTAACTAGGCAGCATATACTTGGCAATAACTAGTAATATAAAATAATAATATTGTGTTGTAGTGTGAATCTATATTAATACAAATTTGAGATAGGTGATATTATAAATATTTTCTAGAAATTAAGTAATTTTATTAAAAAGATAATCAGATCTAAATATAACTATATAGTACATAGAATAAATATAAATAAATACAAGATTATAATTAATAATATTAATTAAAAGTGCATTAATAAAGTATAATATTTTTAAATATTATACTTTTGTTAAATTTAAATACATTTTAGATCACTAAAGTGCAATAAAAGACCATATTGTGATACCACATTTTAAATATAATAAAAATGACAATGTAGAAATAAGAAGTAAAAAAAGA
>NW_003314274.1:1300358-1303327 GCF_000143415.4 Selaginella moellendorffii
GATTTTAGAGATATTTACACTTTGAAAAATATTTTATTATTGAACTTAGAGAAAAAAATTCAATGATTATTTAAATATTACAAGATTAAAAACATTAGAAGTGGTTTTAGAATGCTAACCACTTGGGAAAATATTTTGATATTGCTACATTTTGCAATGGTGTAAGATATATATATAAAAAAGTCTTTATCATAATATAATATTCAGTATCAGTGAATTGGTTGTTGTGGAAAAATAAATAATCTTTGGGATTAAACTTAATGTACTTATTTTTGTTTTTGTGATCTTGTTTTTAGTTATGCTTGTCAACATTTTCATAAAATTATATTACATTATTTTTTTCACCTATTTAAAGCTTGTATGAATACATATAAATGTTAGCATGAATGGAAAGTTATGTTTTTTTTAACTATATTGAAGGATTTTTAATAAAAGATGGATTATTTGTTATAAGTATTATAACATTCAAGTCACAGAAATCACTGTGAATTTTGTTTACTCAGTTATTAAATTTTCATTAAACCTTATACACATATGACATAGAAATAATACGCTAATATCAAATTTTATTTTATGGTGTCTTTCTTAGTTGTTATATTTAAAGTTCACATTAGTAAAGATTTCTTTTGGCTATTACTTAAAGGTTTTATTGGCTTTAATAAATTTCACTTTTTCTCCTTTCAGAGCACTTTTATATTTAAGTTTAATCAACTCCAAATCATAAAGAATTTTGCAATTTATTTTTTTATGAAATATATTATAGTCAATAGCTTTTGTTAAAAAGTATCTATCTTAATAGTAGGAAAATGAGCCAGTACTGGAATGATATATAAATTATTAGTTCTATTGGAGAATATATATATATATATATCTTCATGTGTGAGAAATTGTGTGCGGAATCAGTACTCCCTCAGTCTTTGATATGTTGCTCTAGCCAGAAGGCATAGCTGCAGCGTTCCAGGAGCAACTCTCCGAGCGAGATCCGCTACACACGACTGGTGCATTGCTGTGGAAAGTGAAACGCTTGATTGTGTCAAAAAGAAGCTCATGCCCATGTGGCCTACTCAACTGCGTTCCAAGGTCACACTGATATTGGACACGAATCCTTGGCCTGTTTACAGGGCCCTGCGAACCTAAAAAGGCGCTCAAAAAAAAAGCTGACTTTATCATCACACCTAGGTGGAGATGTAAAACAATACTTGGAAAATTACCTCGATCCCCTCTATATGAAGCGCTTTCACCATTTACTTGAGCTCCAGAGATGCAGCTATAGGTCAACCTCCGTTAGTGGCAAGCCGGCTCATCGGAGAGAAGAAGTTTATGGTTGAGTTGCCCCAAGCATTTACCTGTATAGAGAATGAGTTTATGGAAATCGCCCGTCGGTTCCTCAAGCTCAACTCGTACTCGTGGCTCAACTCCTGTCAACAAAACCATTTAGCCTGTGGACAGTAAAAAGACAAAAAGCACCTTGTCGATAAAGCCAAGGCACCTTCCCCCAACACCAGAAGTGTAGCAGAGAGCCACATCGTGAAGGCTGGACCCATACCAGCACCGCATCAACAGAAGGAAGACGTACGTCCGACGGCTTGTAAAAACAGCCACTACTGGGGTGAAGCATCAACAGGGAGATTTCGGGATTCAAACAACCTCGCTGATCCCTCTTAGAGCCATCTCAAACGGAGTTTCTCTTCTTCCTTGCGTCTCAGCAAAGCTTCTTGTATTATTAGCAATACAATGCATCAATACAAAGATCTTCTTCCACATCACAAGTCTTAACTACTGGGAGAGAAACATCCAATTGCAGTCTATGCACCATCAGTATGTTTACCTTTTGCTTCCCAAACCCAATCCTCCAAAACTTTTCATGTACCTTTGAATGATCATCCATCTTTAATTCAGACCATGGATAGACAGTAGCATTGCTGGTGCAACCCAAAAGCTTAATGGTGGGATTATTTTTTGCATTGCGGCAAGCCCAAGCTCATAAATTTGCATCACATTCGTTCGATGATGGGCATATCTGCCACGTTGGTCACTGAATTGTAACCAAAGCTTGAACCAAAGTGCAATTTGCTGCCATTGACAATTCCAAAAGCCCAGATTGCTCTCTTAGCCAGTAGCTGCAACGTCCGGGGATTCGTCGTCAACCATGATGGTCCATGGGAGCTCCAAACCCATGTTCTCCAACTTCTTTTTGTAATCCCAAGAACCAGATTCGTGAGACATAGAAAAGACATCGTAACTACACCTTAAGCAGCAACTTTCAATGATCTGTTGGTATGTTCCTACACTCTACCGGAACTAAAAATGCAGTGAGAGCTTCACAGATCGCATGCTTGGCGTGTAAAACCCCTGAATTTTCTGCTTCCCTAACCAGAGTCTAAGCTTATGGCGATTTGCCTTTAGTAAATTCTCAATATTCTTTCTCCCTTTGATGAAAGAGTAGTCCAAGGTGCTTAAATGTTGGCAGCGTCAAGCTTCTGGAAAGCAAGGCAAGGACAAGCTGATTGCTCCTTCCCTATACTCCAGAGTTTTGATAAGTCAGACGATACACCAAGAAGCAGGCATTTTGTTCTACCTAGTGATCTAGACGCTAGTGAGAAGAAATGTCACAGGAGCGACAGACTTGGATAAAAGGAAGCTCGAATTTGTTTCATCAAGATCAAAGCGTCTTTCTAGAATTTCTGGATCAGGGACGACACCGAATTAGATTGCCGGTGCGAATGGTAGAAAATCAGTGACTTCCAAGGAATCCAAGTCAAGTTCTCTGAGAAACAGTGCCAGACACAGGGAATTAAACTCTCCATGAAGCCCGAGAATCCTAGTTTGAGATTTACCGCTTAGTTGGACGAGTCCCCGAGCCGCCCGATCAGACAGGAAAGTGACAACGCAGTGAATCTCCTCGCAAATATAAGGGCACGCAGCAGCAGCTGACTGTCGTCTGGAACAAAGCGGGAGACCCCTTTTTT
>NW_003314274.1:1303427-1305465 GCF_000143415.4 Selaginella moellendorffii
GGCTTGGTGGACGAAATCCCCAGAGGACAGTCCTTGAATTCCATAAAAAACACTGGGAAGCCTCGCTACGTCATATGTGGTATTATCTTCGTTGTTTTTCTTGGAAGAAAATTAAGCGAGGATATACGGTTTCTAGGATGTTGGATTATTGTTGTTCTTGGAGCAGAGATGTACGATTGCGTCTACCCAACGAGAACTGTTTGAGAAATGAAATAGAACATGTTTCTTGAATAGATTAAATTGCGGGTGTATTTATTCTGATCCATTTTTCTTACAGAATTCATATTTGGGAATCAGACAGATTCACTCCCATGTTCAAAACCATTTTTTTTTAAAGGCCAAAATGTCTCACGAGATTTGTTTGGCTATCATTATTTAATTTAAATATTTGTATTGATGTGATTATTAGAATATGCTCAGTTTTTATGAGTTTCTATTATTAAGTGTATTTATAAGAAGTATGAAAATGTTAAATGTAGTTTTAAGATCCCTTAATTATTATTAATATGACATTCTTTGTTTGATTCTTTTTAAGGTTTTTTGTTTGATCTAAGATCTTTATTAAACAGGCTTTATTTTTGTCTCCTAGACAAAAATGCAACAATGCTTGGTTTGCTTAATAGTAATTTATTATTCTAATTAATCAAATAGAAATTTATAATTATAAACATATCTATAATTTATAAAATAATATTAATCTTATATTAGATAGTAGAATAAACTAGAATATACAAAAAGTGTTTATAAATTATAGATTGATCTAAATGAATAACAACCAGTAAATGGTAGAATATCCTAAAATATTTATGCATATTTTAGGTATATTCACTACCACCCACTTTGCTTAAGCAAACCAAAAAACTATATCAAAACCTTAGAAACATAACATAGTTAAAATTCTGTTTCTCATTCTACTTATGGTAAATAACTAAGCTGAACTTGATTTCCATATAAGATGAAAATGCAATTGAAAACATTACTAGGAGGATTAACATTTAATTAAAAATTATAACATTATAATTAAAAGACATGATCTTATATTTATATGAGTAGAACACATAATTTGTAAATTGTTTTTTGAGCTTGTTATTTTGGGGACAGGAAGCCTGCAAAAGAATTTATCAATGCAGTTCATGAGCACTTTTGATGACCTTTGTAAAGTTGTGGAGAAGATGGCTTGCTACAGCAACCATTCTTTTGTCTAGCCATAGCAAAAGAGTGACAGGGACCAGACGTATATCACAAAGTTTTCATATTTCTATCAATTTAAAACCTTTCTTGCAGTTAAAAGAGTTTCTCTTCCTGAAAAAGTCTCTTCACGGTTTCAAGAAGTAAAGTTCCTTGGGCATGTGGTGGGCAAGGATGGGTTAAAGGTGGACTTGAGAAAATCCAAGCAATCTAAGAATGGGAACGACCATCGAATGTATACGAGTTAAGGGCATTCTAAGGGCTACTATTGAAAGTTTATCAAACATTATTCGAGAGTAGCCTTGTTTTTAACGGATCAAATGGGAAAAGGGAAGATGGTATAGACAGTGGAATGTGAGGCAACATTTGTTCACTTCAAAGGGAAATTAAGGAAGGCACTTATGTTAGCGTTACCAAACTTTGGTAAGAACTTTGAGGTAGAAATGGATGCTTTAGACTGCATTAGGTGTAGTGTTGAAACAAACAACCATCCAGTAGCATTCTTCTCGAAGAAGTTGGACAAGGCTCAATGGAAGTAGCCTGCCCATGAAAAGGAATTGTTCATGGTGGTTAAGGTGCTCAAGGAGTGGTGACACTACCTTGGGAAACACTTCAAAGTTTACACAAATAATGTGGCTACGAAACACTTTTTGTTACAGCCCAACTTGAGAGGGAAATAGGGTTGGTGGGCCAATGCTTTGGCCAAGTTTGATTGCAAGATTCTGTATAAACTTGGGAAGAGTAACATTATGGCAGATGCTCTAAATCGAAAAGCGAGCTTGAAAGTGGCGATATCCAACATGATAGCAACCTTTTGGGATGATGTATGGACAGTGTATGAAAATGATGG
>NW_003314274.1:1305565-1314355 GCF_000143415.4 Selaginella moellendorffii
TTTTGGAGAACTTTCCTAGAATAGTATCATACCAAGTTGAAATTCAATGTAGCTTATCACCATAAACAAGTATTGGGTATTAAGTCAAGTTTGATGGCATAACACTTCATGACAGACGGACAAATGGAAAGGGTGAATAGGCAGTTGGAGGATTATTTGCGATGTTATATCTCTGGAAACTAAACTGATTGGGTAAGTCATTTGGGACTTGTGGAAATGTGCTATAACAACTCACCACACTTGAGTATCGGGGTGAGTCTATGGGAAGCCATCAATGGGTGAGCTACTGAAGGTTCTATAGAACTTGGCGTGGCCAAATATCACTTAGTTTGCCTTTGTTGAGCCCATTCCAAAGAACCCCTCACTAGATTCCAAATGTTGTCTTTCTGCCATGAATGCTTCCATTGTAGGTAACTTTCCATGGGATTAGCCAAAAGCTGACCCAAAAGTAAAAATGCATGTATTCCTAAAATTGAATTAATCTTGAGTTCCTTAAGTAGGTTTGTGGGGCTTTACAAAATTGAGGCAAGAATTGGTAAGGTAGTTTACCACCTCTGACTTCTTCGAGAGATGGGGAAGATGCACCATGTGTTCTATGTGAACTTATGCAAGCCATACTTTGAGGAGCAACTTTGCAAGGACCAAGTAAGACCTTTACCTAAAGTTATCTAAGGGGAAGAGGAATACGAAGTCGATGCTATCCTCAATACGTGTAACAGCAAGCAACAAGGACGCAAGGTGAGGGAGTTCTATATAAAGTGGAAAGGATATCTATACTGTGAAGCAACATGGGAACCGAAGGAGAACCTAGCGAACTTGTGGGATCTAGTGGAGGAATTTTTGCAAAATAGAACTCTATATACTTATGCAAAGTTCAATTAAAGAATCTATTTTGAGAAATTGGGCAATGTCGTATGTTGGGATTCGAAGGTATGTCGAAGGTAAGCTAATTAGCATGGGTTAGCTAGGTTGACCAGGCATAGGGAACTATATCCAACTCCCTGTAGGGATGTCGAATCTGTAGACACATTTTACGGAGGTTGGGTTCGAATCCCAACCCTTTAGTAAAACAAGGCTAGGTTCAAGTCCCAACCCCATACTAGGGCGTGGTGAGGGGAGGGGTATAGGAACACTTATATTCCGTTGTCATGGGCTCTTGGTTGGGGAGGCTAACTTAGGCACACCACTAAGTGGGGGGATGCCCCCAAAGATATGGTCAACAAGTTGTAGGATTAAAAAGAGACATTTAATGTAGGTATCAAACTTCTTTTATGGGTGGTGGAGTTGTAAGGAACCAACTCCCCAAGGTGTAAAAAGCTAAAGGATCCCTAAAAGCACGACCAAAATGATAAAGAGTTTATCAGATGAGACCGAGTCTGAGATTGAGTTCGAGACTGACTCTAAGACCAAGTTCGAAACCGAGTCCAAGATCAAGTCTGAGACCGACTCCGAGACTGAGTTTGAGACCGAGTCCGAGATTGAGTTCAAGACCGAGTTCGAGATTCGAGATTGGGTCCGAGACTGAGTCTGAGATCGAGTCTGAGGTCAGGTCCGAGATCGAGTCTAAGATTGAATTCGAGACCGAGTCCAAGGTTGAGTCCGGGATCAAGTCCGAGATGAAGTCCAAGACTGAGTCTGAATACTAATACAGGTTGTGGGGTGAAAGCCCAAAGCATGTGTGTCCCAAGGGGGGGGGGGGGGGGGGGGGGGCTTTAGGGGGTTCCCAAAGTTTTGTAAGGGTTGGGAGGTCTAAGAACCAGTCTTGAAGGAACTCTCCAGTGATGCTTCCAAATTGACTAGGGCTGAGGGACCTTGGGTGGGAGTGAGTATGGGCTTGAGTGGTGCCAAAGGGGCCACCCAAGGAAGTGCTCAAGAGCAGCTCCCATTCCCGGAAGGGAAACCAACTATGGTGCTCCCGGCTCATGTGTAGTGGTGCCCCACTTGAGTACCTTGCGGCTCATTAGTCCTTGCCCTTTCTAGGGGCTTGGGCCTTCCCTTTGGGATGGAAGTGGGGGGATAGAGGTACCCATATTGAGCCATTAGGCCACGGTGTTTCCCCTCAGTGTCTTGAAGCAAGTGTGGCATCCAAAGTTTGAGTTTTAGAGGGTCCTATGATCAAGTCTTGTTGTACCAAGGGATGCTAGGAACTTGGAGGCTTGGTATGTTTGGAGGGAGTGTAGCTAAACCTTAAGTCTAATTTAACTCGGGGAAGGGGATTGCGAGAGATTTGGGAATCCGTGGACAGATAGCTAATGCTCCATTGCTCATGTAGTGAGTAGCTAAAACCAAGTAGGACCAAGTAAGAGCTAGTATAATAGGTGGGAACCTTGACGAGGGAATTTAACTAAGGCCAAGGCAGTGTTAGTCAAATAGGTGAGGTAAGCTGGTAAATTGAAAAGGAAAAATTTAGTAAATGGACTAGAGAAAACTTAACCCATACTCCTTTAGTTCACCTAAACCTTTTTTGTAGCCTCGTCCTCTTTGTCCTATTGAGGTTCTTGGCCATGATCTTCTTGGCCTAAACTCACATATGGTTTTGTAACATCTGTTTAAGCAACTAAAGGGAATGACTCGAAATACAATTCATAGAGGTTCAAATATAAAGGGAAAGGGCTTATAAATAAAAGTACACCTTCTTTTTCAATTAGTTAATGGTTTTGGAATATTCGGGGTTAAACATTTATGAGTTTGAATAGTATTGGGTTGAATGACCTCTTAGGAAGTCTAAATTCAAAAGTTTATATTTGGTATTAAAAGGGTCTTGGGTTTAACTCTGTTGGTTAATTTAGGGGAATCACACCACATGTTGATTGACATTTAGCAGATCCAATTTGCTCCCACCGAACTCGACTTGAGGGGTAGGGTGTTAAGAGAGTGGGGCTCTCAGAAGAGCTACAGCTCTTAACTTCCATTCATGAGGGCGTGAACTTGCAAGAAAGTGTGTGGATTGTAAGCAACCAAAGATAACAACTCGAAAAATGATCTATAAAGGTTCAAATATAGAGAGAAAGGGCCTATGAACAAAAGTACACCTTTTTTTTCTAATTGGTTAAGGGTCTTAGGATATTTGGGGTTAAGTGTCCTTGGGTTTAAATAGGTATTGGGTTAAGTAACCTCCTAGGAAGTCTAAATTTAAGAGCTTACAATCTGTAGGCACATAATATGTTGGACTTTGTGGCCTAAATTCTGGAATTTCTTCCATAACTTCTACATCTATCGTTTGCCTAATATTGTTCATTTGTGCACTTGTCTCTTTTCTGATGCTTGGAGAGATTTGAAGTTGTCTCTGTAGACATAGACGAGTCATGACTCTATTCCTAATCTGATGTGGTGTCTTATTACCGTATTTGCTGCATCAAGCTTTTCCATAGCATAGTCAGCCATTGCATTTCTGCGGATAAATCTTAGAGGTCTTGCAGCTTGGATTCTTAAATCTAGGTGGAGTCTCTTTTTTAGGGGAGAATTTTCCTTCCTTGAATCTGTATCATTGAGATTCTCCTCCTTATCCACATCCCTCGTTTTCTCCCTCAAAGGAGATATTAGAGGTGGTGGCTCAATGGCAAGGAGAGGTGTGGGATTCTCCTAAGTTGTGTAATGCTTGTAGATGCATCACAAAAAGATGGAAGACTCATGTATTCATTTGCCTTCCTTTGTTTATTTGTAAAGCAACATTCTTCATTTCGACCACAAATCCATTATAGGTGAAATAAGATATGTTTATTTGCTATCCAATCTTGATAGCTTCCAATATACAAGCTATCTTGATGCTTGCATTTTACACAACCATCCTCCTGTCAATAATAGCACATAACACTTTAAGCTTAGCATGATAGTTGGGCTTTAAGTAAGTGAAGTTACTTTCTCATCCAGGTGTGTAGTTAGAGAGGATGTATTGATCAGGCATGTGATCCTTCTTGCTCATCGTGATTATTTCACCCTCAATTGTCCACCTGCAGAAAAGAACAATATACTTATTTGGGTACCATTTCTACATAAGCTTGATCTCTTGCTCGATTAATATTTCTCTTTTGAACAGCTCCGCATAGGTGAGTAACCCAAAGGCATTAAGCTTAAATTTGTCATAAGGAGAAAGCATAAACTCCCTAGACAACTTTACTTGGCCATAATCTAACTCCTCGTTGTTGGATAAGATTTCCTCCATATACTCATCTTGCCTAAGCATTTTTGCCATCCATGGAGATTTGTAGGCAAAACACTTGGTATTAAGTGATTGAGAGACGTAGTGCGGTGCCAACAGAGGTGCCCAAGACAAGTGTGGTGCCAAGAGAGGTGCCCATCTTGCATTGACAATGCAAAAGTGTGGCGGTGGCGTGAGGACAAAATCACTCTGCCTAGACAAAATCACTCATGAGGACAAAATTTCTATAGGCCATACCAGCAAGATTTTGAGGGAAAACATGCTCCAGAGAAAAAAATATCTGTCTAATGTATCTCTTGATTTCTTTCCTTAGAACTTCTCTGTCAAAGAAAGCACTCAGATATATGAGGGTTTCTCTAGCATAAAGATGAATCTTTCCTAAAGAATATATTTTTTCCCTTAATTCTAGGTGAATAGATCTTTGTCTAAGCTTATCAAGAAAGACTACTCCTTCTATTCAATTCCACTAATCTAACTCCATGGAGAGATAGAAAAGCTTGGAAATAAGATCCTGAGTGATCTTAATATCCCCTCTATTCATTTTGAAAGCCAGTTTTACAAAATCATATAATTGAAAAGCTAATTTGCCTTCTTGTGGTTCTATAAAAATTAATATTGCTTTGTAGAATTTTTCTAAACTTTTATCCTTCATCCAGTTGGCCACCTTCTCTATACACTTAGATAGCTCATTATGATGAATCCTTGTGAGGGCTTCATTTAAGAGCTTATTCATAGTTTTGTATATTAAAATATAGATAATATTTATGCTTATATCTTCATGGTACTTAAACAGTTTAAATTTACTATTGCAGTATCGTCCCTGTTTAAGGTGTGCACTTTAGTTGTTCCTGGAGCTGATATCTTAGACAAAATAAATAGACCATTCCATTTTCTCTTGAATTTATTTCCAAGAGCATTTATTTGCTTTAATACCAAAGGACCTTATCTCTTGGTTTAAGCTCATAAGAGATTTTCAATTGTTTGTCATGCTTAGCTTTTTTTGCTTTTTGAATTGCATGCAAGGTCTAGATTGCTCTAAGCTTAAGCTCATTTAAATTTTCTATTTTGGCAAGTCTTTGCTTAAGAGCTTTTTATTTGTCTAAGCCAATTTTTATTGTAATACACAAAGAGGGAATTATAAACTCTATAGGAATTAAAGCTTCCTAGCCATAAGTAAAACGAAATAGTGTCATGCTTATAGATACTTTATATGCAATCTTATAAGCTCACAAAGCATCTAAAATTTTCTCTTCCTAGTCTTTTTGATTATCCTTAACAATCTTTTTCAAGATATTTTTAAACACTTTATCAGTAGATTCAGCTTAATTAAGGTAATATGGCATGGACATTTTGTGCTTAAGGATGAATTCTTGTATAAGAATTTCTATTATTTCATTGATGAAATGGATGCCTCTATTTGTGATAATCTCTTTAAGTAAACTAAATTTTACAATGATGTTTTTATAGAGAAATTTGGCAGTGTTAACAGTTGAGGCATGTTTTATAGGCATAATTTCTACCCATTTAGTCATATAATCAGTGGCAACCAAAATGAATTTGTTCCTCTTACTATTTATCACCATAGGACCAACAAAATTTAATCCCCATTTATGAAATATTTTATATGAATAGGTAGGATTTAATTCATGGATTTACTTTTTAGGTGATAGTTTATGCCTTTGGCAAATGTCACAATTTTTGCAAAAAGTTGTTGTATCTTTCTAAACGTAAGCCATTACAACCCTTTAATAGTGATTTCATTTGCAAAATAACCTTTTGATAGGCTTAAATGAGCTTCCCTTAAGCTTTTTATTCTTTTCTTTCTACCTATTAACACATCTTCTTAGTGTTCCATCGATGTCTAATTTATATAAGTGCTCCCCCACAATAGAGTAAGGTTGTATCCTTAAGACAATTTTTTTTTTCTTTGGTGAGTTATAATGGGGTGGAATTATGCGTATAAAAAGATAGATTTGTATTTTTTCAACCAAATGGTGGGCACAAAGATTGCAAATAAGTGAGCAACTAGGAGTTTATTTACTTTAATATTATGTGACTCTTTTGTAGTGATGCAGCTTAGGTGATAGAATTTTTCAGGTCTATGTATTATTTCAAAATTATATTCTTGTAATAGTAAAAACTATTTAGTTAGTCAGGTAAATATGCACAACTTATTAATGAGATATAAAAGAGCCTTATGGTTAGCAAAGATAATTATTTTTGTTGCCAAAAGATAATGCCTAAATTTTTCTAAAATATAAATTACATATAAGGCTTCTTTGAGTATTGAATAAAGATCAACTTTAGAAATTTACTCAATTTCAGGGAAAGTTTTAAGATTTGTTGTTCTTGGAAATCATCTAAACCTTCCTCCCAATCATAACATTGAGTTTTGAAGGGTTAATCTTTCCTTTTCAATTATATAGTGGACGTAATGGGCACAGATATTTTCTAGTTGCCTTGCTTTATAAACAAAAATCATATTTTTAGTCTTGGTTTGTGCAAGCAATTTTTAGCCAATGTTTGCCTAACATGACTTAATTAAACTTGTACTTTAGACCAACCACATTGGTTAAGATATTTCTAATAATTCCAATGGGCTTGACACTTTGGTCATTAGCCATTCGTAAATTAAATAGTGCTGATTCTTTGTAAATACTCTCTTCTAGAATATTTTTGTTTGAGTCACTATTGATGAGAGTTCAAAATAATAGATTCTTGCCAATCTTTATATCATATATAGAAACTTCATCATCATAATCTTCTGGCTCTTTCCTTCTTAAATGAAAGCTCTCTAAGCAATACAACTCTTAACGTAAGATGCTATAGTGAGAAGTTGGTTTAGAGTGAGTTAATTCTGGTATTTAAAATGCCTTCCACCACCTTCTTCTCATTCTTGCCATCTTGTTTTAGTACAAGATTTTGTTTTTGCACTAGTGGTAAATTTATATTAACTTGTAAAGGCGTGAAACTCTCTATGTTAGTATCATTATTCTCTAAATCAACTTATAGTTGCAAGTCTTGGAGTTGTTGAGTGATTTTTAAGTTGATTTTGGCGCTATTAAGAGTTAAGAATGATTTTTACTTCATCATCACTCTTTTCATCTTGGCTTTCAGATTCAACCTTCTTTGTTGAGCTTTAGTCATAATACAAATACTAGGTACCTTTTCTGTATTTGACCTCAATGTGCTTAGGCTTATCATCTTTGTTTGATGATTCAACTTAATTGCATGGCCTAGAATAGTGAATAGGAGTCTTAACTTGATCATATTTTTTTGGCCATTTATATTCTCTAGGCGTATTGTACTCTCTTGATTGATTTTATTCTCTAGGCCAATTATAGTCTTTAGGCCTAATTTCCTCATAGCTAAGTGGATAAATGTGAAAATTACCCCTAAATAGTTATTCTTGATGGTCATCTTGCCTTTTAGCATGTAAGTATTCACGTTTGGCACTTATTCCTCTTATAATAATTTCTATTGTTAAATGGATACCTTTGATTATATGTAATTTTATCAATTTGGGCTGTTTGTTAGCTTCCTGGTTGTTTAAATAAACTTTTACACTCCTTAACTTAATGTCCCTTTTTTTCACAAAATTGGCATTTGATTAGCTGGAGTTTACATTTTTCTTTGCTATGGCCTTCATTTTTGCATTTAGTACACCAAATCTCTTATTTGAAACTAATTTGCAATTTAAAGTTCCTTAGACGACTAGTTTCTTTGTCTATAGGAGTCATCTTTTTATTTGACTTGACCATATCTACCATATTATATTAGTTTATGAGATCTTGATAGGCAATTATGGCTTTTTTCAAGTCATCAAATCTTACATAAACTCTCTTTTTATCGCATGTTCATGATAAATTTTCTCAAGGCTCTATATGTATAGGTGTAGGCATATTTTTTTTGACACTAAGTCTTTATAATGTTTATAACACTTGTTGAATTGAGTTGTGTATTCCTCGATTGTCTCAAATTTTCTCTTATGAAGTTTTTATAGTTGATCATAGTTTTCTCCTGGATTTTTTTCCATGGAGAAAACTTTAAAGAAAAACTTTGTCTGCTTATCAAATATGCCAAGATTTATTACATTATTATCATAGTACAATTGTATATTGAGCAATACACATAAGCAATTAAGCTCAATCAAGCAGATAGGCAAGAAAAGAATTTTTTTCCCTTATACACTCAAAAATAAAGCCAAAGACTGGGCATTTTCTATCAAATTACAATGAGCATAATGGCAATTGCAAAAATAATAATAGACACTATCATCACATATGCATCCTTTTCTGGAATTAAAGGAAATGACCCATTTTACAACTAGTATATGCAAAATAGGTGTTTGATTCATAAAGGAATCTAAATCATTGTTAAAGGGTAAAGGCTGTAAATTTAGCTCTTCTTCCTTTTGTAGGGAATTACTTTAATTATTTTGTGTTCCACTACTCTCGGCTAAAACAGTGGTTTTTTCTGTGTGCTGATACTACCAAGGAGGAATAATATATCTGATTTTTGATTTTCTTTTTGTTGGAGGTGTACTCAATATGCTTTCAGCTTTCTCTTTTTTCAAGATTTTTCTCTAGCTTGATTGAAGCAATGATTTAGTTTGTTTTGAAAGAAGGGTA
>NW_003314274.1:1316850-1325674 GCF_000143415.4 Selaginella moellendorffii
ATACTTAGGGACTATATCTATAAAACTTTATAGATAAGATCAATTGTTAGGCATACTTACATATTTTGAAGTCTGTTGGCGTTACTACTATGGCAAGCCTAGTTATTATATATCATTCATGGAGAGAGTGGTACAAGGTTTTGGTATGCAATATATTCCCCTTGTACATTTACTTATCAGTTACTCTTAAGAGCTAGCACCTAATTTCCCAATCAATTTCAAAATGGGGTTGGTTTTCCTTTAAAGGCCAAATGTCTAAGATATTTTTTATATGAAAGTTTTAAAACTTTCTCAAATAAAAAATGTTTTTTTACACAACGTATCTATCTTGCTCAAGTGTGATCCACGTTAAAAGATTTTTACTTCACAAAATTTTATTGTTTATTAATCTAGATTCATGATTGATCCAACATCTATTAGCCTAATTATTAACAAATGCATTTCTACCTATGGGTATCCAAGCTTTATTGTGGATTGTTAAAGTTCCTATAATAGCCTAAGATTGCATAAAATTGTAACAATTTTTTAGTAGGTAAAATTTTATAAATTCTTTGTAGGTTATAATACTCAGGATTTGCATCTAACTCGGATAAGCAGACTATCTCTTTGTGTAAGAAGAATCTTGGTACTATTTTCTTTTTATATAGGTAACTCCACAAATATAAATTTGCTTACTCTGTATACCTACAAAGTAATCTAGGTGTATTATTACACCTTTTTTGATAATAGTAAATGTGCCAAGAGTCAGACTTCTGTATACCTTGAGTAGAATATTGTCAAATATTTCACTCAGTAATTCGTCAAGTTATTTAAGCAATTTCGTTTGATCTATCATTCGTTGGCCTACTTAGGCATATAAGATAGTTTAGTTTTTGCTTTCTTATACTTTTGACTAGTCATACAGAGTGGGGATCAACTTTCATCTGGGTCTATAAGTAAAATGTATCTATTTTGTCTACCCTAATTCTTCCATTCAACTTTTATTAAGACAATGAAGGGTTATCAATCCTCAATCTTTCCACTTAGGAGCACAGGAGGTCCTTCCCTTTTTGTCTATGTTTAATGTGGTTAAAATTAATTGAATGCAAGGTCTTTAACACGTGATAGCTAATTTTAGAGTAGTTTGTTTGCTTTATAGTGGGTCTTACCCTTTAGTTTATAACCAACCTTGTCTTTACAACTATGGAATTAGAAAGAGTGGCCTATTACTCTTGGTAAATTTTAAACAAACTAGATCAACACTAGGGACTAATTTGAATAGGGAGTGGAGACTAATCCATGAAATTGTCCTATGGAATCAATACAAGAGTCAAATTGTCTAATGCATGACAGCCTGTTATAAATCAATTTGCTTGTGGAATGACATTAGATAACTTTTCAAACATATGATAGCTAATTCATGAAAGACTTTACTTCAAATCTAGACAATAATCACTTTAGGAGATATAGGGTGTGTTTCATGTGATTGCACTTGATTCCTTCCTATGGGCCTAGATGTGATGTGAGTATTCTCAAAATTTATAAAAGAATGACACCTTTCACACTGAGCAGTGTTTATAAGCTTTCTGTGTATAAAAGATGAGCCTTGATTAATTCACCTAGGTATATTAAACGTAAAGTGATTTGAACAGTTAGAGCGGTTCGTAATAACCATTTTAGAATTTTTGACTTATGAGTTTTATTCGAGTCTCATATGTGTAAGTTCTTGAATTTGGCAGAAAGTCATTTAGTCTAGTACTATTCAAACCCAAGGATACTTAACCTCAAATATCCAAAAACCCTTAACCGATTGAAAAAGAGGATGCACTTTTGTTCATAAGCCCTTATATTTTAACGCTATGGATTGTCTCTCAAGTCATTCTCTTTGGTTGCTTATAATAGGCTCTTGCAATATGCATAAGAGGTTTAAACTTGGGATAAATTTACTTTCAAACCATATTTGAGTAGTAGTCCAAACTAAAAGACCTTAAATCAAAGCTTTAAGATAGCATAATGTTCTAATTGTAATTCTACCTCTATCGAAGCCTTGTAAGATTTGGGTGAATAATTCCCTTATTTCACTCAAACAAGCTTTTATGAAAATGAGTAAGGCTTTTTCTACATATACTCATGTTCTCACCCCTATCTACAAAATAGTGACAAATAAACAAAGACAAAGATGTAAAGAAAAAGTAGAAGAAAAAGAATGAGAAGAGAATAGAAAAGAACTTAGTTTCAAACCCTAAAGACATGAGTAAAGATAAGCATATGTCACTCTCTCAATTCTACTTTGCATAAATAGTCATAGTTGGGAGAAAAGATGAATAATTCAATACAAATGCATACAACACTAAGTGGGGGTTCTTTTCTAATACGTCTAAGTATTACTTATATATTACATGATTTTATAACCATTTCTAACTGTTTCGGGTTTTTCTTCTTTGGATGCCTAACTTTAAGCATAACACCATTTCACTTATGGTTTTTTCTTTTGCTCTATCTAGGATGATACACAAAATAAAAACATTTACCTTTTCATCAAACAACTCTAGCAATACTTTAGTAATGGTGATGATCATCCCATCCACCCCAACATTGTTTGGAGTGGTGAGAACCTTTTGGCAACCAAACTGTAGCTTGGTATATAGTCAAATGCAAGATTCTAAATATTGCATCTTAGAGTTGCCAAGGGAGCTTGGTGTCACTACTGAAGGAGCTGGGGAAGGTGTGGAGGTGCTTGCTACAAATGCTTTGGTAGAAGCCTTAGACTCTCATATTTTGAATAGCCATCTTGAGAAATCTTAAGGACATGGTGAGTAGAGCCATGTTAAGGGAATAAGAAGATTGGTAAAGTACTTGACTTATAGCTCTATTATGCTATGTGAATGCAATATGTTTTCACATGGAATGAGCAAGCATCAAGGTAAACATGCTAGGTATATTGGTGTTATTGGACAATAGGAATCCTAGTTTGTGTCATCTACAAGAGAGAACCAATTCTATAAAGAAATAACTTCTTTTCTCAAACTTTATATGTATATTGATTTCTAGGACATGCAAACATATTTACTCCCAGAATTTGGATGTCATGCCTAGCCTTCTTGTTACCACTTGAGCTTGTGAGAAGATCAAGCATGTCTAAGCCTCAAACACCTTTGCAACCTTTATATCTATAGTGAATGTCATAGGGACTAAACAACAATATCAATAGCACACTCTC
The DNA here is from genome assembly GCF_000143415.4 of Selaginella moellendorffii. Classification (NCBI taxonomy): domain Eukaryota; kingdom Viridiplantae; phylum Streptophyta; class Lycopodiopsida; order Selaginellales; family Selaginellaceae; genus Selaginella; species Selaginella moellendorffii. The sequence continues at coordinate 1,320,050 of NW_003314274.1, forward strand.
ACATAGGTGATATTAGTGAAACTATAAGCATGAATACTTGACACTGCTCTTGGGCCATTCACCTCCCAAATGACTTCAATGTGAGATTTAAAGCCATCTACTACACTCCATAGCACACAAGACTTGCCATGGAGCGCTCCACCTTCAACATGCCTCCAATGTTAAAATAGTGTTTAATTATGATGTGATTCCAACTTATAGTTCCAAGCTAGATATGAATGTCACCAATTGATTTGAATCCACAAGCCTCATGATCCATCCATTCTTCTAATAGAAGAAAAAATTAATGCTCTAACTATGTTAGTTGTAAGAAAACTCTAGATGGGCATATCACTTCTTTCATTTTCTATATCTAACTACTCTTTTCCTCTTATTAATTGTAGCATCTGGTTAGTTATACATTCTTTCTATGAAAAATACTTCCTTGGCTAAGCTAATGTAAAGTGTAAATTGCAACCAAGCATAATACTATAGGAGAAATCTCAAGTGTAGGGCCATTGCTAATGAAACAACTCTAGAAAAATTCATAATGTTCACACTTTATGAGAAATATATAAACTTAAATAAGTTATGGGACTACCTCTTTTTCTAACATAAAATATTCAAATATTGACTAACTATCAACAATAGAAAATGAACAATGGAGTTAGCCACCTTTACTACTCTATATATTATCCAACTTATAGAGGATGATATGCCCTTGCCCAAAAGTGACAAAGAGAGAGAGAAGCTAAAGGCCTCAACCCTTATATGGTTATATCTTTGTAACAAAAATTAAGAATATCATGAGAGAGGTAAGTAATATAACTAGTCAATAATAGTTATCCCATGACTACAAATTTTACCATACATACCAAGTGTTAATGCCAGTCTACATATACTAACCCAAGCTTCAAGATCAATATAATGGATAGTATCAAAATCATATATAAAGATAATTTAGAGATTTAGTAAATTTTCAAGTTTTTCCTATAGACTATCTCCTTAGACTGAGATGAAAGTATAAAGTGAGCTTTTAAATAGGTAAAGGGGAGGGGGGTGTTCCAAATATATAGTAAGGATAGTAACTAGGTTAGATATGGTTAACCAACTTTAGATGTTATTTGGCTTCTTATTTAGTGTGTTTATTTTTGTTTTACATCTAACTTGGATTTAAGCCCAAACTCTATATCATATTCATTGGTGAAGCATGTATATCTTTGCATTAAACCATTAGTATGCTAAAGTAATGCTAAACTTTATTTAACTTTATTTTGCATATTAGTTTTGGCATTAAGATGTTAAAAGCTCTAAAACTATTCTAATGTTGTTGTGTATTTTTATTTTTTTCTCTTTAACTGTATATTCAAGAGTTCAATCCCCTCCTTTCATTTAGTAGCCCAAGGCCTTAAAACCTAGATCCCACTCTATTGCCTTTAACACATACATTTAAGAATTAGATTCTACTATATGGTTAGAGTGAACTATGTGTGGTATATTTATCCTTATTTATTCCCCAATGTTCTAAAGATTTATGGTGATAATATATCCAAATCTCATCCTATAATCACATATGTTACAATTTTTTAAGTCTCAATTCACAATCTACTCATTATTACTTCAAAGCCTTACAATAATTAATTGATCTCCTTATAAGACCTTAGTGTCTTGTAGGGTAGTGCCTTATTATCTTGAGGAATGGCAAAACTAAGGTTTATATGGATTTAGGGTTTTAAGGGTGTAATAGAATATTCTTTTTAAATCTCACATTCAAGAGCTTGTCCAATAAAAATCACACCACCACCATCAAGCTCCAATTAAAAAATTTAATTGAATTGCTAACAAGAAAATCCACCTCTTGCTAGTGCTTATAAACTTGTAGCCATAGGTAAGATTTTCTTAAAATATGCATCAATGAAAACATTGTTGTAGAAAGGATTGAGCTCTTAGCAGAGTTGCCATATCTCTTCCATTATCTTCTCCATTATTAAGATTTATTAGAAAAAATAATCCTATCCCATCCCAGTTTGCCAGTATCATAGTTGTTATGATTCTTTGGTACTCTCAACACTATTTATAGAACTTGCTAGTTTCACCTTAAAATAGAAAGAAATTCTTTTATATCCTTATAATTGTAAGACACAAATGCATAAGTCCCAAAGTGGAGCGGAATGTGAGATATATGGCAGTGGCCAAAGTGGAAGTCCCATAAACATAACACATTTTGATAAAAAGTTCCAACTCAAAAAGTCAAGAGTAAAAATGAAACTCCCAAAGAAGTGTTTGAGAAATGAATATAAAGTGATTGATAAATGAATCTCTAGAAAAGGACAAAAGAATGATCAACATGTGGCAAATGTCATAGAAGTGTCAAGACCAAGTCTAAAACCAATACTCAATTTGAGACTAAGTCCAAAATTGAGTCTAAGACCAAGATTAAAATTGAGACTTAGTTTGAGACTAAATCCAAGTTCAAATCTGAATTTAAGTTTGAGTCTAAATCCAAAATCGAGTTTGAGTTTGAGTCCAAGGGTGAAAGCCTAAAGCAATTGTCTTCAAAACCATATAGGGCTTAGTAAGTCCTTGCATAATAGTAGGGAGAGGATTCCAAGGGTAGTGTGGCAAGAGAAGGCTAGTAATCTAAGGAATGTTATACCCATGTGATAAATAATGATATGAACACTAGGGAGTTCAAGGCTAAAGTGAACATGAATAGACAAGTGGTGTGACTTAATGAAATTTTCAATAACCAACTCTAATTCCTTTGGGAAAGTGAATGCTTAATGTTCCCAATCCAAGTGTGGGTGGCATTAGCTATTTAGATACATTGCATAGCTCATTAGAACCTTGCCCTAGCTACATAACTAGGGCATCCTAGTGGTGGGAGTACCCATGAGGCTTATGTTAGGCTATGATATTTTGAAATATTGTCCTAAAGTCTTTGACCTTACTTTGTAACTAAGAGTATAATTATATAGTGAGGAAGTCCTAGAGGTTAGGGGGACTTAATGGATAGGTTTTCAGGTCCTAAATTAATAGTGATATTAATAAGTATTGCCATGGACAGAGAGGAATTTGAAGATCAAAGAAGGGATATTAAAGGATGATGTTCTTTATATCTATGGGCATCCTAAAGATGATAAAGTGTGGCCACTCCTAGATAAATAGCCCAATTTTAGAGAGATAATATTGTGGTATAGATGTATAAGCAACTAAAAAGAATGACTTGAGAGACGATCCATAGGGGTTCAAATATAAATGGTTAAGGGTCTTGGGATATTTAGAATTAAGAATCCTTAGGTTTGAATAATACTACCTTCTGGGAAGTCTAAATTCATAAGTTTATATTTGATATTAAAGAGGTCTCAAAGTCCAACCCTATTTATTAGTTTAGGGAAATCACACCATATATTAAAATTGACATCTAGTCTGTTTAGTTTGCCTCTAACTAAGATTAACCCAAAGGGTAGGGTATCAAGAAAGCAAGGCTTTTGGGAGAGCTATGGCTCTCATCTTTTATTCATGAGAGCATAAACTTGTATGAAAGTGTGGTAGATTGTAAACAATCAAAGAGAATGACTCAAAAGACGATTCATAAGAGTTTAAATATAAAAGGAAAAGGCTCATAAATAAAAATGCACCCCCTTTTCCAATCCATTAAGGGTTTTAAAATATTTGGGGTTAAGCATCCTTAGGTTTAAATAGTACTAGATTAGATGACCTCTTGGGAAGTTTAAATTCAAGAGTTTACAAGGTGATCTTAGACTACTAATATGATAATAAGGATGGATATAACTTTAATATAAAAAGTTAGTACTTTTGTGGTACTTTAGGTATCTAAAGTAGGACTAGATACATGAAGCATTTAAACCAAATGTAAAATAGTGTGGCTTTGAGATAATCTTTAGGGGCTAGTAAATTTTCTAAATTGGGATGTGGACTTATGGAAATTGTGAGTGAGACTTTTTTAAATGGTCAAAAACATGGTTAAATGACTAAAATAAAATAGAAAATTTAATTATTTACAACTTGGTATCAAAAATGTTCCTTAGTTTAATTTTTATTGGTGGTCAAATATATCATCTCTTTGATATTAACATCTGAAGGTCTCATAAGTGGGGTTATACTCTAGGAGTAGTGTGTCAAAAGAGCATAGCTCTCCACTTTAATTTATATGATCTTATAGGTATTGTGGTGGATAAAAAGGGGGATTAATAAAGTAACAACTTTGGGATTTTGGAAACTATAGAAGGTTTTCCTCAAATAATTAAAATGTGATCTATATAAGAGTTTAACTTAACAAACTAGCTTTAATATAATTATAATAAACAATTATGGTTGGGCTCCCTTGAAAGATGGGGACTCCTATACATTAAAGGAGTTATAAGATTATTCTTATGTAGTTGTGGATGGTACTTATGAATTTAAGAATAACCATGGTATAAGCAACAATAAAAAATGACTCAAAAGATAATTTATAAAAGTTCAAAAATAATAGGAAAGAGCCCATGAATAAAAATGCACCCCTTTTTCAATTAATTAAGAGTTTTTTGATACTTAGGGTTAAGTGTCCTTGGGTTTGAGTAATACTAAGTTAGGTGACCTCTCAGGAAATCAAAATTCAAGAGTTTACATTTGGTATTGAAATGGTTTTAGATTCAACTTTAGTAATTGGTAAGGGGAATTATATTATATATTGAGATTGACATCTAGCATGTATAGCTTACTCTAACTAGGCTTAACTTGAGGGTAGGGTGTCAAGAGAATGGGGCTCTTGGAAGAGTTGTAGCTTTCAACTTCCATTTATGAAGGCGTGAATTTGTAAAAAAACATGGTCTAAACAACCAAAAAGAACAACTTAAGAGATGATTCATAAAGTTCAAATATAAAAGAAAAGAGACTATAAACAAAAGTGCACCCCTTTTTTTAATCAATTAAGGATTTTAAAATATTTATTGTTAGTGTCCTTGGGTTTGAATGGGTTAGGTGATGTCTTGGGAAATCCAAATTCATGAGCTTACACATAAATGGTTAAATACAAATGAGAATATATGTGAAAATATAATTGGGTGTCAAAATAATATGAATGGTGTTAATGGTCTTAATAAAGTTCAAAAACAATATGACTTAGTGGAATTAAAGGATAATTTCTGTAGCACATATGATCCTAAAATATACTATCACCATGGATATTCCTATCCTTAAAATTGAGGTTATACATATTGAGTATGTTTTATCCACCATGAGATTGCAATACAAGTGGATAATTAATTTATACAATTTAATAAATTCAATGTGGAAATGAAAGTGTTAATTCCCTTTAGCTCAATAAAAGTTATTAGCTCAATATATGTGATCATTTTGAATGTTTACAATCAACAATTGAAGAACCTTAAACCCCAAAAAGATGCTACTACCTAAAGTGATAGAGATGACCATGGCAACCAGCAAAGAGGAAGAGGATTAGAAGTGTCACGAGAAGTATTTGCTGCCAGTTCAAAGAAAACTATGAGAAGTTTGTGAGCTTTTATCTTCCCTTCACATCCCAAGCATCATCGTTCCTCAGATCCTAGCCAATGAGCTTCTGGGACTTAGCTCGGCATTGGCCTTGATTCTCGCCAGTGGCGAGTAGAGGGATGAACCATC
>NW_003314274.1:1325774-1374274 GCF_000143415.4 Selaginella moellendorffii
TTTGTACCGTGGCACAAAGCTTGACTCCCAGCATGCTACCGACTTTGAGCTCGCACATTGTCGCAGCAGCGGAGTTAAAAGCCCCGTCAATCTCTCCCACCACCCCACCTTCTTCTAAATCCCCTCGCCTTTCTCGACGTAGGGGAGCCATATTGGTGAGGTTTCCAATGAGTGCTACCAGGGGGTCCACAAAAGGAGACTGCCGGCTTGCGAGAAGCTGCTGTGTGTCGGATCGGATTCGAGCAGAGGTTTGGTGATCCATGAGATTCCTCCATCTTCTGGTGTACACAAAACGTGCTGGCTCTAGAAACGACGAACCATTGTCCTTGGTCTTCGGTGGAGCCGGTTCTAACACCCATTCTTCGCTCGTCGGAGCTCTCCTTAGCTCGAGGGCGAGCTATTCCCATCGTTTCGGCGGTTTTCTACACCACGAGTTCCGCGAGGTCGCCGACAGTGCTCGTGCTGATCTTGTCGAGGTTGCTGGTCGGCTCAGGTCTCGGCATGGCAGTGACAGTGATACATTGCCGGAGATCCGTGGGACGCTGTCCACGCTGCCACAGTTCATTGATTTGTGCTCCAGAGGCTGAGGAACAAGACGGACATCTCAGGTGAATCCTCTTGGTTTTCGTTCTTTGTTTATACTCACAACTTCTTTTCATCTTTCCAGCGGAGTTGGCACTGTTGGTGGAAGGATTGGGTGTGAAACCGGCGGTTCATTGGTGGATCCGACCACAATGCCTTCCATGATGGAATTCCCTTGTATTCCCAGCTCGGGCTTGAGGCAGTGTAATGCTCCTGGAAAGAAAGATCACACTGGATGAGCAAAGGTTGAGAAAGCAATGTACCTGCGATTTTAACCGCGCTTGTTATTTTTTGCCTCGGGCATATTCTACGATCATCGGTCTTCCTTTAAGCATGTATCCGTGCACAAGTTGCAATGCACGGGTTGCTGCCACTACGTCTGGAATGTTCAAGATTTCACGTACTGCCAAGATAAACAAGATGCGAACCTGGGAATGTAACAAAGGCTTGACCCTTCATTCGTCCTTTTTGCATTAGTCGGAAAAGAATTTGATCGTCTGGTTGTTTCTTAAATCGAAGAAACAATGCGGCTAGATCCTCCTCTGTGACTTCCGAGCACAGATTCTTGACGTAGAGAACCTGAGAAAGAAGCGATTCAGCCTTTACCTAGCCACAAAATGAACTTACGTTTGAAGGCACACCTTGCTGGTGGTCTCGGAACTTTCCATCCGACCATTTCTGCAACTCCTTGAAAGAAAGCCGGTTCGAGGCGATATTCTCTTCAGAAACCATGGGGGGATTCGTTTCCTCGTTCCCGGTACTTTTAGCGTCCTGAGTGGCTTCATCCAGATAGGTGTCCAGATCCAGCAGTGGTGGAGCTGAAGATGAAAACACTTCCGATGACGATCTCGAAATCTCTTTCCCAGATTGCATTCGTGCTCGTTCCTAGTTATCAAAACCTCAAAATCAGAGAACGAAAGGAAGTTGGCGACAGTGAAAACTACCTCCGGCGTAGTGCCACAGCAAACGACGCTGAGCTCAGGCAAAGGTTTTCGGAGAGAAACACCTGGATCAAAACAAATACTGAAGGATACTTGTAAAACCACACAAAAAAGAAAGCTACCTTCCACAGTAAGATGTGCTATATCTTGCAATCTTTGCTTTCCTTCGATCAAAGAAACTTCCAGCTCCTTCTCATGGCGTCCCATTTCTTGCTTCACAGCTATGGAGCTCTCTCGAGAAAGAGCTTGCTTCTTTCGTTCCATCTCTTGACTTTGGAAGAACACCGGGTCTGGACCATACCTCTGGCGTTTGCATTTTTCCTAGAAAATGAAAGAAGACCAGAAAAAACTCTAGCTCCAAGAACAAAGAAAGAAATTCTTCACCTCAGGCTTTTGGATCCCCCCCTCGTCTTGTTGCGAGCGAAATTCTGCCAAAGTCGAGACTCCTCCAGCCCCGTGAATGCCTCGATAGAAAGATTGTGTAGCTCCCTTGAATTCCACTTGCTCTAATCTATCCATCCAGCAAGAATGTGAGCCAAATAAACCATAGACTCGCGCGATCCATGGATCGATCGATCGAACATACCTTGCAGAAGTAGAGAGCTGTCTATCGAGGAGATGCTGGAGCATAAACTCCGCGCGCGTCACCGGCGCGCCTATACCCTCGCCTTCTTCCTCCATTCTTCTCAAGAACCCTAAAAATATTTTGAGGTTGCGATGAGCATCGTCAGAGCGCCAAATCGCGCGCTTGCAATGGCGGGCGGCGCCGCTGCTCCTACGCCAGCGCAGCAGGGCCGCATTCTTTCCCTCGTCCAGGGATGCGCCAGGGATCAGTCTTTCGGAGGTATGGCAGGATTTCTTCTTTCCAGTGCTGGAAATCGAAGTCCATGCAGAGGGCCAGGTAGAACAGCTCAAGAAGAAGAGCGCGGAGCTCATGTCGCAGCTGGAGCTCGCAAGATCGGAGCTGGAAACGAAGAAAGCGCGCAAGAAATCCGCGGAGGAGGAGCTCAAGTGCCTCGAGGTGGAGCTTAGCAGCGTGGAAGCCACGATCCAGTCGCGACAGGTGGAAAATATTGCCGATCGATCGAAATATCTCCTTTCTTTGGCAGGCAAGGCTGGAGAGCAAGCAGCTGGAGATTGCCGATACGCGATCACTGCTGGAAGAACTCAAGGTAGGAAAACCTCTCATGAAACTCTCTTGATCTAATCACCATCGCGATCGATCGATCCTTTCCAGCGCAAGGAGGAGCAAGACAGGTACACATTGCTCGTTCTCGCCAAAGTATTTGACACTGATTGTTTCGATCCAGGGACCAATTCATTCAAGAATCGCTCGAGCTGAATGCGAGCATTCGCCAGCTCCAGGAGAGCTCGTTGCGAATCGTGTGTGAAGCTTGTGAACGCTGCTAGCGTTACCAGGAATTGGCATTGGCGACTTCTATAACATTTTGGGTATTCTGTTACCAGTTTTGTTTTAGGGTTCTTCGCGATGGCTAGTGGAGCTGGAAGACGCGGGAACAAGGCGGATAAGGTCTTGGAGTACGAGGCCTTCGTGGACAAACGCCTCAAGCCGGACCTTGTCCGAGCTATTGCCGAGAGGTAAAACTTTCTTCTTCTCTTTCATTTTGGTGTTTCCATTGATTCTCTTCTCCTGAGCAGGGACAAGCTCATGGAGCAGCTTAAGACTTAGTAAGTATCTATCCTTTACTATTTCGCTATAAGATCGCTAACTCTTCTTTTCTTTCTAGCTCGGATCTTGCCACTAACATCAAGATGCTAGAAGAGAACAAGCTTGCGAGGCTAAGAACCATGGTGAACTTGGGATCCGAGATTTACTGCCAGGCAGATGTGTAAGCTTTCAGGTACTTGCCTGGCAGCAGGCTCTAAATCCTTGAGTTTCTCTTTCAGGCCAGACACGTCGCGTATCTTTGTCGACATCGGCCTTGGCTTCCACGCGGAGCTCTCTTGGAAAGAAGCCTTGGACTTCATCACCACAAAGACAACGATCCTTGACAGGTGAGCGTACCACCAATATTTTTTTTATGTTTCTCTAGAGGACAGTTTTCAATAGGACTCATGAGCGCGATTCTAATGCCCAGGCAAATCAACGAGGAGACGAAACGTGTCGCGAGAATCAAGTCTCAAATCAAGCTGGTATTTGTTTCCGCGATTTCTTCGATTTCTCCTCCAGTGACATGATTGATCGATCTTGTTCCAGGTCTGCGAAGGCATTCGCGAGCTCTTGAATTTGGGGCCAGAGTGATACTGGGTGAAAGTTCCATTCTAATCGAAACTTAAACTTACTAGTTGGAAGTTATACCTTGGAAGATTCTATTTGGGGCAATCGCCGCGTGGAGGTTTTGACACGTGCCCTTCTGTGGCAGACATTAACTCATTTTTACGACAGCGTGACAAAACGAATGACCATTAGTTAAAGTTAAGAAAAGGGGGAAAAAAGAGGAAGGTAAAGGAAAGAAAAGCGATGGTGCTTGCGATTGCGATTGTTGCTCGTCATGGCTAGGGTTTCTTGGTGCTTGTAAGGAGAAATAGGGTTGGGGATGCCAAGGTGACACGATGGCCCGTTCCTCGTGAGGGCGCGCCGCGCGATCGGCAGCTGGAATGGTAAGCGCGCTTGGAAATTCTAGTCCCCGCTCACAAATGCTTGCAAAAAATCTCCCAGATCGCGCGCTCTTCTTCCGGGCCTGGAATTCGTCCTGATTTCGCGATCTTGCGCTCGCCCCGGCGCTAGATTTCGGGAAATTCGGGGGGAAGCCCCACATTCTCAGCGAATGTGTTCTTGATCGCGGCGGTCTCAATCCTTCCAAGACGGGGGCTGCTTGCTGCGTGGCCGCCCGGCGGCCACGCAAGTCTCCCGAGGACGATGTGGTGGAGCAGCAGCGGCATTACAGGCAGAGAAATCCCTCCCAGGTCTCGGGTAGCTGGGGCAAGTCCCCGGTGGACGATTTCGAGGTCTCGGTCCATGGTGGTCCGCAGCTACGCAGGCTCTCTTTCTCTTCTGGGAGTAGAAGTGGAAGCCGGATAGCAAGCTCGCCTGTGAGCCACCAGCGGACCTTTTCTGGCAGCTTGTTCTCGCAGGGTGTGAGCCCCTCGGATAGCTTTCGAACTTCTCAATGGAATTTCATTGGAGGAGCGGCAGACTACATCTTTGCTCTACCAGGTACTTGGAAATGGGGTCCCATGATTTACTTTTTTTTTCTGGTTTCTCGTTCTAATCCGTTCTTTGTTTGTCATAGATTCGGTTAGCCCTTCTGGTCTTTTGCATTCCAAGGAGGTATGCATATAGTTCTCTTCTTTATGTTGGTATGCCATGATCTTAATTGTTGTTTCTATAGTCCTTTTCGGAACCCGCATCTTCTCATCGAGAGAGACTGAGATGGACGAGTGCCAGCAGCCCGTCGGATTTTTTCTCTCCCCAGGACTCCACGAACATTAGCATGGAGCAGCTCAAAGTTGCCGGTTTGCTCCGGCCCCCGGTTGAGCTACTGACTTGCGGCCTGTGCGCACGCTGGTTGTCTCAGGCGTCGCCGCTGAGCTCACTGCCCGTGGTTGGAGTTCTCTCCTGCGGCCACGTGTTCCATGCGGAGTGCCTCGAGCACTCGGTTCCACAGGGCCAAAAGCAAGATCCCCCATGCCCGCATTGTGTTTCGTCGGAAAGGGCCCTCAAGAGCGCCTCCAGCAAGAGTCTCACGCAGTCATCGTCGTCCAAAGGCATACTCAAGAGCTTCTCCCACGCCTCGACGTCCGCAAAGAACAAGCTCTCCAGAGTTGGCGTGATAACCGACGACGGTTCAGGGGCCGGAAAGGAGCCGCAACTGAGCAAGTTTCCGTCGTCAAGCGGCTCCTCCAAGTCTCAGCTGTCAACTTTCTTCGGTGACAAGACGACTCTCGGGAAATCCATCTCCAAGCGGGCGTTCCCATTTATCAGAAGGAAGGATTCGCTGCTGGGCGAATGCAGGTTCCGGAAGCCGGGCTCTCCCGCCCGAGTCTCGCCCGAGAAAGATTTCACGGTCGAAGAACACAGCCAGTCGAAAGAAGCTCGGTCGACTTCGTTCAGGAGCCCGTGAACAGGTGCGCATGGTGGTGCTCTTTGGCAGCAGCTGTAAGATACGTCATAGGACGCCAAATCAGTGTATGTGCCTTGATACCGGTCTGGCAGCTCTCGTCTGATTACTCCGTTTCCTTCTCCATCAAATCATCGTCGTCGACGCAATGGTCTGTTCAATCAACAAAGCTTCTCTCTTTTTTTTTCACTCTTTCTCTCGGCTCGGGTAACACTTTTACTTTATTGAGATGCTAACCTTGGTTTGAAGTCTTTACAGAGCTCGGCTCAAGAGAAGGCCTGCATAAGCGGCCATGAGAAGAACCGGAAAGGCCACCGTGAAAACACTCCCCACCAGCTTGAGCCATCGGTTGAACCTCGGCAGCGGTGCTCCAAAGCACGACCAGAGAAAGACGATCCAGACGCCTACCGCTACGCCGGTGGTTGCTCCATCGCTGAGCTCCAAATGGTTCTTCAAAGCTCGACACAGCACCCCGGTGGTCATGTACGAGAGGCTAAACCAGAGGCAGCGTAGCATCATCCTGGCAACTCGGTGACGCTCCTTGTCATCCACTGGGCACTCGAGCTTCACCAGCAGTGCGACGATCGACTTCTTGCTCTTCTTCGCCGCCGCTGCCGCCATCTTTCTCTCGGGTGGAAACGGAGGCTTGTTCTTGCCTCTCGACTCCGGGGACGAGCAGCTCCGGGCAGTGACCAAGTAGACGGCCATGAGCATTCCGGCGGTGGCAATGACAGAGGCAGTGAGAAGACTGAATGCTAGAGGCTTGTCGCCGGTGGCACTGGAGCTGAGAGTTACCTGTAAGCAAGTGGAAGCAATGACGCTTAGGGGCGTCATGGCCACATTAGCGACCGCTGTGACGACGTCCTCGCGGTGTTGTTCGTGCTCCTCGTCTTCTCCGGCCATGGAAGACGCTGCTGGTGCTGGTGCTGGTGTTGGTACCTCCATCGCTGGAAGTGACAACTAGTGCTCTCTGCGCTGCGAGCTTCTTTTTAGCGAGGCCGGCTTTACGTGGAGTGTATCGCAACACGCTGGTAAAAAAGCTGGCGAACTTATGTGTGTGCTGTTTTTGCAGCGGTGATTTCCACTGCTTGAGGATGTGTGTAGTGCACACAAGAATCGTTTGGGTTTTATTTTATCTAGCAGGGAATCGTACGGACTATTTTCTTGTTTTCGGTGCACCAACGAATCCACTGCATAGTCTTTGCGTCTCTTAAATGCTCACCTCTTTTCTAATAGTTGGGATACTGTTTCTTTCTTTGATTTGATTTTTTCCCTCTTTGCGTGTGATATCAGTATCGTCTTGAGTCTTGAGCGATGGCTATGGAGTGGTGGTCCGCGATCATAGCCGCTTTGGCCCTTGCAAAGTCGATAGCTCTCAACCTGGTGATTGCGAGGGTGGTGGGATTTGTGTTCAGTTTGTGCCGCCTTCATGTTTTTGTGAGGAGGAGATTGGCAAAGCAGGGAATTCTCGGCCCCAAGCCTTCATGGCTCGCGGGAAATGCAGTCGAGATGAAGAGATTGGTGGCCTCTGCGACGTCGGCTGATATGAAGAGCACCAGTAACGATATTTCTGCTCGGCTGCTACCTTTCCACCACAAACATGCACAGACTTACGGTACGGCAATCTTATCACTTCTTTCTTGGTTTTCATTCCGTGTTGCAGGGAAGAGATTTCTAGCCTGGTCTGTGGGATGGGAACCTTTCGTGAGCATCTCAGAGCCAGAGCTGATTCACGAGATTTTAAATTCGACCGATTTCGAGAAAAGTGGAATTCAAAACAGGTTTATGATGCCTCTGTTTGGCAGAGGACTTGTCATGGCCACTGGAAAGGCTTGGGACCATCAAAGGCGGCTTCTCAATCCTGCTTTCTACGTCGAGAGAATCAAGGTGGTTTATGCTTCGACGATGGTTTCTTCAACTTTTACTGACTGCTATACTGCGCAGGGGTTCCTTCCAACGATAAACTTTTGTGCGAGTGGCCTGGTGCAAGAGTGGAAGGGATTGATTCGCAGCAGCAGCTCGAACGTTGTGGAGGTCGACGTCCATTCCGTGCTCACGTCGGTCACAGCGGACATCATTGCTAGGACGTCTTTTGGGCACGAGTTTACCCACAGAGAAGAATACGTTCGCTTGGAAAGAGAGCTCGAGGTGTGCGTTTTGAATCAACCGGCGTTTTGCTTGATACCCGGCTACAGGTAACAAACACACGCTGTCACACGCTATGCATTGACCATTTTCGTCTCTACAGATATCTTCCTACTAAACAGAACAGGAAGCTGTGGGAAATCACGCGAAAAATTCGAAGCTACCTCTATGAACTGATTGATGCTCGGCTTGCCACCGGCAAAGATCACTTTGGTGACGACATCTTGGGCTTGCTACTGGCTGCTACGTTCTCGTCCTCGCCATCCTCGACAAAGAAAGTACCTCCGATGAGCAAGGACGTCCTGATCGACGACTGCAAAACGTTGTTCTTCGCTGGACACGAGTCATCTGCTGATCTCGTTACTTGGTCGATGATGCTCCTGGCTCTAAACCCGGAGTGGCAGGCGAGAGCCCGCAGTGAAGTGCTGCAGGTTCTTGACGGATGCGAGGTCCTCACTTCCGAAATGCTTCCAAAGCTCAAACTCGTAAGAAGAAGGTTTCCTTTATCTTCCAGCTTTTTCACTCCTAACGGTGATGGTTTTCAAACAGATTGGCAACATTCTCTCGGAAACTCTACGCTTGTATCCGGCCGCTGTGGCTATCCGACGTAAAGCTGTCAAGGATGTGGTGTTCACCAAGGGAAAGCTTGTCATCCCCAAAGGAGTTTGTGCGGAAGTCCCCATCTTGCGCGTCCATCACGATCCAGAACTCTGGGGAGACGATGTGCTCGAGTTTAATCCGGACAGGTTCTCGAAGAGTGAGGCAGTGGCAGCTGGGAGCTATTTGCCATTTGGCTGGGGGCCGAGGATTTGCATTGGGCGAAACTTTGCTCTTGCGGAAGCCAAGGTGGTGTTGTCTACGCTGCTTGACAACTTTGAGTGGGAGATTTCACCTAGCTATCGCCATTCTCCTCGAGCTGGAGTGACGCTCTATCCCCAGCATGGCATGCAATTACTACTGCGGCAACTTCCTCAGAACTGATTTGCTGGTCCGATCCAAAGATCCAACTAGCAACACTTCAATGATTTATGATTGTTTTTGACAGATTGTCTGTATGGGTGGTGGTGCATGTCATAGTTCATAAAACACGCAGTCACATAAAATCAAGAGCATCAAAGAATTAGAACACCAAATCAGAGCATTTTTAATTTAAGAATTCAACCAGGTAGCGTAATACGAGTATTGGATTTTTACAGATATGAAAAGATGTGAACTATCTATGATCTTTTACTTACTATTTATGCTACACTGGTTGTGTTTTATTTCTAAATTTAAAGCAATCATGCATAGCTTTTCCCCATATAATTGCAGGGGCCCATCAACCTGTCAAGTGATCAATCAACCTTTTTCCAAGAAAGCATATGAAACCTACATCAGCTTTGTCAAGCAGTGGACATTCGATCCTTGTTACAGACCATTTGTCTCCATCAACCGGTCAATCGCGTGAACAAATGCATTGCAACCGAACTTGGCACCACTATTCTTTCTCCCTCATCGCTGCCAAAAATCAACATAGCCACCACATCTTTTGCTAGGATTCCTCCAATGGAAAACTTGTGATATTGCCGTAAGAAAATAGCTCCCCCTTAAAATCCTTGTAAAAACCTGTTCTCGATGCTCCCCTGGCCATAGCGCAATTCCTCAAAGCTTGGGCGTCCAAATCCCGTTGCAAACCCGGCTTGAAACGCGCAAAGGTTAGATGGATATAACATAAGCATGCAAGAAACTTCTATACCTTCATGCTTATATAAGTTTTGCCTTCTCCCAAGCCGTGCGAAGTTGTTCCGCACTGTCAACAGAGGCATCGAGGATGGTTTTGATGATGTCCGCTTCGTGACAGTGAGATTCCACTTCTTTCTCGAGTTTGGCAGACTGTAGTACGGCTCTGCGCAACACGCTCTCTGGCATTCCTGCATGGAAAGAGCGACTAACATGTGCATGAGACGGGAACTTTCGCTTGCCTGCTATTCGTGCGACGTTGACGCCATAACTCTTCGGGCAAGAGCCAGAAGTGAGTTTGTAGAGGAATGTTACTGCTTCCAGCTCGTTATTTCCACCTCCAACCTTGCATGCCATATGGCACAAAGACACCTGTCCACAGCCAACAATGAGGCCAGCAACAGACGCGGAAAGCTTACGGAAGGGTCATTCGCAAAATCGCTTGCAAGTTTGTGGTAGTGAGAAGAAAACATTCCCCGACATTGGACGTTGTGTGCTAGATAATGGAGCACGGCGTGCCTGGAAACAAAAGAAAAGGAAGAAGAAGCAACGGAGATAGGCTTTTAAGAAACACAAATGAAATAAAACATACGCTATAGCTTGGCCGTCTGAGGTTGCTGTTCCACGTCCAAGCTCGTCCAGAGCCACAAACGAGTTTTGAGTTGCACAGCGCTGGAACAGACGGTGTTAGAGATGGACGCTCAAACACAGTCGAGGAGTTACCAGCATAACAGCGGTTTCCAGTAGTTCAATCAAGAATGTGCTTTGACCTGTCATGATTTGATCCTTGGCTCCCATACGAACGAATAATCTATCCGTAAGGGAAAGCTCGAGCGACTCAGCTGGAACCTCTGAACCAATCTGGAAGCGTCAAAAACCTTTTAGTTTTGTCCAAAGTATCATAGATGACTTTACCTGTGCGAGTATCATTCCCAGACATACTTGACGAAGCAAAGTCGACTTGCCACCCATATTGGGCCCTGTCAAAAGCATAACCTCTGGATTGCTTCCGCCACCGAGAACAACATCGTTCGGAACAAAAGGAGTGCTTGCAGCAGTACTAACAGCCACTATAGGATGTCGTAAGGCTTTGGCTCTAAAAACCGGCTTTGCAAGTTGACTTGCTGGGACAAACGTTGGCAAGCACGTCATTCCATCCATGTGCAACCGGGCAGACGATATGCTCATAAGAGCATCCAATTCTGGAAAGAGAAAGCTTTGTTTATCAAGCGACTGTTGCTTGCATACCAGAACTTGCATACCAGAAACAGCTCGAATAGCAGAGAGCCAGTGATCGTGATCGTCACAAAAGCGCTTAGTAAGAGTCTGGAGTATGCCTCTCAGAGCAGCTTCCTTCTCGTTTTCACAAAGGCTAAGCTCTTGCAACAGCTCTTTCACTCTTGGTGTCCAGTATCGACAGAAACCCTGCACGTTAGCTCTGCTAGTCACTTTCAATGAAAACGCCGCTGTTTACCTTTCTAGACGAGCGAAGTTCGTAATCTGAAGGCACTTTAGTATGCAGCTCTTCGGGTATCTCAAGCAGGTAAGTATCCTTCCCAACAGTCACGTAAGAAATCTGCTACAGAGCAACAGTCAATATGAGTACAATGGAGAAACAAGCTACCTCTGGATTTTTGAAAAACTTTTGCTGGCTCTTCAGGTAGCTCTCGAGTTTTTCTCTGGGATCAGATGCCGATAAGTTGCTATGATCACCACCGGTTACTCGACCATTTGCTTCTGACTCCGACCAGTCAAAGGAATCCTCAAAATACTGCAGAAGAGGCTTCAAATCAGGAAATCCTTTCCCTAAGAAGAGTATACAATTTTCAGTAACGTTTGGCTATATAGGAAAAAGGCTTACCAAAGGTCAATAAAGACCGCAGGCGAGCTGATTTGAGCTGCGGCAGACAATTGCCGAAACAAGATACAGCTTTGACAAGTTTCTGAAAGCCCCGAAGTGCCGCAACGAGTTCCTTGATCTGCTTCTTTGCAGCATCTTCATACAGCACAACCTTCTGTGAATGCCTCCCATTTTCCCCACTAAAAACGCATTGCAGTAAATCAGAAGTGCATCGAATAAGAGTCTTCAAACCTGTTTGCACTGAGTCGAGCTAGAAGTCTTTCAAGGTCCGGAATACCAAAGAGCTCCCGTCGAAATTCTGAAACTGCATTTTCCGCCACACCCTGCAACAAGCTCGATCAACTCGGAGTGAGTACCAACAGACTAACCTGCATATCTACGACGGCATTTTGCCGTTGCACAATGGATTCAATATTGCAAAGAGGCCTGACAATCCACTGCTTCAATAGACGTCTTCCGAATGGTGTTATGCAGTGGTCGAGTAAACACAAAAGAGTCCTGTAATGACCAGCTTAATGAGTTACCGCATCGAAACCATACTCACCCTGCCACTCCACAATTGGAAGAGTTTTCCAATATTTCCAAGTTATCCAAAGCAGCACTGTCAAGTACCATGTGAGCTTCTGCGGGATCAGCTTCAGGAATAGCGGCTGAATGTTCGAATGACAGGTCCGATCCTGGAAGCAACTCGAACCTCCCAAGCTGGAGGAGCTGACCATCAAGAAGCGATTGCCTCAAGTAACAAATGCAGCCCCCAAAAGCAGATAAAACTGGTTCTGACGAAACACCAAGCTCGAGAATTTTTTGAAGAACGGTGGGCATCGCGTCTGAAGCTCCATAACTGGTGCGAATCTCTTTGGTTGTCTGTTCAGCGTCCCAGAACTCTTTTGAAGGTACAAGTTGACTGATCAATGGTTTTCTTGTTTGTTCGCGTAAGGCCTTTTGAGTAGCGTCCGTCAGCAAGCCAAGCGGCAAGACTAGTTCGACAGGCCTCAGTTCTGTCAATATAGATCTAAGTTTCGTCCTTGCGGAGTCATCCTCGACCTGGCGTTATGCATCAATCAGTTATAAGCCACACAGTAGACAATCACGGACCTGACCGAGCATAAATAAAGCCCTGGAGGCATCTACCACACAAAGTCCGACCAAAGAACTTCCATAATTGTCCGCCTTCTCTGTTACTGCAGCAAGGAAGGAGGGCTCCGCATTGTCACTAATCATACCAGAGTCCACCATGGTTCCCTTAGTTATGATCGCACATATTTCACGTCTTACAACCTGTAAACTTTTGCTTGTATGTATCAAGAACACAGATCGTTATACCTTGTCTTTGCTGCCCGTTTTTCTCTTGCGTTCTTCAAGCTGTTCTGGTGTCTCCGTTTGCTCCACCACCAACACTCGATGCCCCTAAAATCAAAATCATAAGCATTTCCACTGGGGTGCGAAGTTTCTACCTTTCGAACTAGCTTCTCTACATTCTCAAAATAATTCTTTTCCGGGAAGCCACAATGCGGCTGCTCACCCTGAACAAGAAGAAAGGTTAACACTTTATAAATAAAAACTGGAGAGAGCGTAGTGAACCTTCATGTACTGCAGATCAAGGTCTTGAGCTCCAACATGTGCATCCATCTCAAACATTTCGTAGAACTTCCCCATCTGCAGCATGCAGCACAGCTAAACACTAGCAGGCATAAGCATCGCATCATCACCTTAAAAAGAAGAACTTTATCCATGTGTTTGGCCTTGAATTCCCACCATTGCCTCTATTTCGTAAAACAAAAAATAATGACCATCACAAAAGATCAAGGCAGTACCTGGCCTCCTGTGAGCCCTTTCACAAACTCGGCCGGCAAAAAAAGTGTTCGAGAATCAAAATTTGGCCAGTCATGGCGCCTTCCTGAAGAATCCTTGCGGTTCCTTTTACAATTCACATTTTGATCAGCCAGGACGCAGTAACCCAATCTTACTTGCCAAGAAAGCTGAATTTTCTTGAGATTCGACCGCCAAAACGTTCAAGTGCTTCACCACTCAGCAGTAGTGAGCGATCGGCCTCTGCACGCCAATGTATATCAATCTAGAAAACACTAGGACAAGCTTACCACAACACTCATCCGCTCTCGTTGTGGCAGGTTCTATCTGCCGAACAGTTTCCTCTTTGAACCGTGTAATTTTTTCGAGTTCTTCAGCTCGCTGTCTGCAGAAAAGATGCTCAAAATCTGAGTCAGGAAAAGGCTAGTACCTGGTATCTTCTTTCGGAATTTCTCCGATCGTCGCTTCGTCCTCCATCGTTCGTTTTTCTTTGACATCGGCACCTTTGACTTCACAGCCACTATCATCGTCTGAAGAAGCCACCACGTACTTCTTTCTCAGCCTTTTCCTCGGAGCTCCCAAACCATCCGACGTTTTGACTGCTGCACTTGCTGAAGAAACAGAAGAACTTCTTCGAGTTTTTCCACAATGACTGTTCTCCAAATCCATCTTCTCAAGGAACTCCTCGTCGTCACCATCTTCCAAAACGACCTTCTGCTGTCCAGACACGCGATTGTATTTGAGCGATCATTTCCAGCACCAAAATACCTTCAGTCTTTTGAGTGATTTACTAGACTCCGCTGGAGGACTTCCACATACATTGTCGTCCGCCGGCCTCTTTAGCGGAGACTCTTTGCTTTTCTCATCATCTCCTTCCTCATTTGGTGCTGTTACCGCTTGAAATGAAGAAAATGTTAGTAGAGAAGTCATAGAAAGCATCTTATCTCACCAGTTCTATCGTTTTTTCCAGTATCTTCTTCTTGTCGATCATGAGTTTTCGGTGACAAAGCTTTTCCAGCATACACACAAAACTAAAAATGTTAGCATTGGGAAGATCGAGAAGAACTGGAAATCTAATCTACGATCCAAGATCCCTCCATTCCTCCCAAACTATCAAAGTACCTGGATTACTAGCAGCGGTAGTCGCATCATTGATCACCAAAACCTTCTTTGCCGCCGGCGATGGAGCACCGGGAGAAAAGAAAGACGCAATGCTGCGCTGCTGCTTGGCCGCGGCGCCGCCTCCTCCACCGCTACCGCCGCCGCTGCTCCTTCGATGCGGCGCCATGGAATGGAAATCGAGGAAGAAATGCGCTCTAGCTAGGGTTTATGGCTTCCCGCCACTAGTTAAGTAGTAGCGTTTATTTCTATTCTATTTGGTTACAAGCGCATTGGAGCCATCGCTCACAACGTAGTTGTCGTTGATGAGGATTATATCCGTGTTTGGAACTCCCCCACAGTAGAAGACATTGTCTTCGTTGTCGCGGAGAGTTTGCTCGTCGCTGCTAAAGAGAATCGAATGTGGACAAATTTCGCTGTCGATCAGATGTCTCGAGTTTGCCGCGATTGCTTTCCTCACGTAGCCTTTGTAGACGAGCAAGTCGTCCACCAAAATCTGCCATTGTATCGCTGTAAGTGATTGAAACAAAGCGAGAAAAGCTCCAGGAGTTTACCTCGATCTCACGGACACCAAACGTGGGATTCCGGCTGTAGTTCCAGATCTTCACGAGGGATAACATCACAGGCTCGTTGAAATACAAATAGATCTGGTTACCCTGTGAGAGAAAAGAAACAGCACTACTTAGACTCGAAAGAGAAAAATGCTTGAAACTTACTTCGGTATAATCTCGTACGCTCAACCACATGTTTTGAGTGTCCCAGGTGTTGTTCACTCCATTGAAAAGCTTCTCTGGATTGCTGAAATGAGTGGTCATGTCAGGCAAGACGTGAACATTGTCTGGCGCATATGTCAAGGCCTCCAAAATCAGAAAAGGAAGGAAAAAACTCGAAGGATACGTTTTAAGACGGGGACACTTTGGCCCAGCTCGTCAAATAGCTCGATTCCATTGAGTCCCAGATACTGGTGGTCTCCCCAAGTTGAGAGAAGCACAAACTTGATCACATCTGAAAGACAAAAAAGACAAAAAAGTTCACGTATTTTGCAATGAAGTAGTTACTTACGCCCAGAGGGAAACAAGGGCGTGAGATACTCCTGTAGAACAAGCTTAGCGTAAATCCGCCTTTGCTTGACATTCTCTCTAACGTTGTGCTGTTTTAAGAAACCACCATTACAATGAAAACATTCACTTCAGCTACCAGATTGGTTACCTTTTCAAGTTGCTGGAGATTTCTTTTGGATCTCTTGTACAGCGTCAAAACCTGCCCAAAGTCGAACTTGTCCGTCCCGGGAGCTGAAAACCGAGTTGAGACTGAAATATCAAGTTAAAACACATACCTTTTCTTAACAGGAAGCCTCCTGCCGGTGAAACTTCGACGTTATCAACGAGAACCTGTATCCATTTTACCTGCAAAGCCGCCGAGTTCTTTAGCAGGCATGAAAGCAAACATAACTTACACCACGGAACGTGTCGTCTAAACTCTTGTTGTAGTTCCAGAATCTGAAAGCTGACATTGTCACCGGCCTTTTAAAGTCGATCTCCAGGAAGTGCTCAGCCTCCGGACCATCATACGGCACAAGCCACATATGCCGATCATCCGTTGTCACATTACATCCGTCGACAAGCTTATCAAGCGTCCTGTAGTCTCCGGTATGCCCTGGTATATCGTTCAAGTCCCTTGGCTTTCCAGTGATAAACTCACTCTGAATTGAGTGTGCATTTCCATTCTCGTCCAGCACCTGCAGAAACAAGTCTCTTCACGTTACCAACAGTAGCGGATGAAAAGAGATTCTAATCCACTTACACGAATGTTATGCGAAAGTAGTGGGAGTTCTGGTAAAAGGTACGAGCCTGGATTCCAGTCAGTCCAAAGTAATAGCAATCTCCCCAAGACCTGAGTAGATTGAGCCTGAGAACACGTCCCATTGGCGCTTTATCCGAACCACAGTGGTCGTGTAATGACTGTCCAACGCGCTTGCCCTGAGAGGAAGGCACCGGGAGCTTAAACACGGGATTTTGTAAAGGACTTCCAATGTAGGCCTCGGTATCCTCGTTCATGTCATGTAATCCGTCGCTTCCTGGAGAGCCTTTTTTCTTGTAAGTTTGCGCGTCATGCATCTCTATGGCACACAGGCTGGCCTGAAAAACATCACGACACATGAAATGAAAGGAAAGAAAAAAGATGAAGCTACTAACCTCATTGTTTGTGAAGAGAATTGGCTCAGCATTGTTGTAAGCGTCAGAGAGCAAGCCGGATGCTCGTCGCAATTCTCCATAAAATATGAGCTGAGAGTCGAGGAACATACGGATCAACCTGGCACCGCGGTAAGTATGCATTGTCGACTTGTTGTAGTTCCAAAACCGGACCATTCCCAGCAAAGTTGGCCCCTCGAGAGAAATGGTGATGGTGCAAGGATGTCCCGGAGAGAAAGGTGCGAGCCACATATGAGAATCGTCGCACGTCAGGTTGACATTGTCGACCAGCCTTTCCACGGGACACGGACTGCAGTTAAGTCCCGAGAGGAGAGCTGCGGTTGTGTAGCTCACACTGATTTGCTTCCTCGAGTCGATGTGCACCACCTGTCCAGCGTCGTCAAAGATCTCAATGCCGGAGAGACCAACGTAGTGTGGATCACCCCATGAGCTGTGAATGTCGATCGTCAGCTTCATTCCAAGAGGTAGGAGCGGAATGGAGAAGTCACTCGGCGCTACAAGCTCCGATATTTGTTGCTCGTCACCGTCTAGCTCTTCTAAGTCTGCATCGTCGGTGTAGCTTAGAGCTTGGAGAAGCGCTGCTTTGTCGGCTGATTCGTCGAGCATGTCGACCGAGAACATTTCATACGTTGCATCCGCGGACAAGTTCGCACTGACAACTTTCTGGCTCACATTTTGCTCGAACTTATTGTAGAAAGTACAAGTGTCTGTAAACAAAGAAAAAAGCTCTGAGCGGATATTGTAGTCGTTTCAGAAGTCTTACCTTCACCGTCTGAGTTTAGTATCCTTTCAATCTCCTCGAGCTCCATATTGTCTTCCTCGAGCTTGTCTATGTCGGCTTGCAGATTGTCGTCAGCGTCGTCGGTCTCCTCTGGTTGTGGTTCCCTTTTCGAAGCGATACTACGCTGCAAGTAACGAGCAGCCCTGGACCATATTGACTCCGTTTCAACCTTTTCCACGGCCTGCCTCGTCGCAAGCTTATTACCAGCGACTTCAGAGTCTTCAAATTTTGGAGACGAGGAGTTTAGCCTGAAAGTTACACGTAGATCCAGGAAAAAAGATTAAAGGAACTTCGGTTTATACCTTGAAACTTCGAATTCCAGCTTCGGAGATGGAGGAGTTATCGAGATTGATTTTCCAATGGACGGATTTGGCAATGTCACTCCTTCCCGCAGTGGTATTCGTGTGCACGAATCATATACTTGGCTCCCGGATGACTTTGAAACCGTTCCCTGCCACGCTATCTCCCCGTCTATCAAAACTTGCAAGTCCCTCACACCTTTGCCAATACTTTGGGTGTGATTCCAAACTTCAAGGTGTCCGATCGAAGTGTCTTCCGAAGGTAGCTGAAAGAATATTTCCAGAGGAGGAGAGCCTGGCAAGGGAAGTAAAGCCTCCCACACGCTAGAATTCACACCACCATCCACAATCCGGCCAAGTTCTTTTGCAGCTTCACAATTCGAGGTGATTTGCATAGGCTGGACGTCGATTTTCTTGCCATCAGTGTCAAACAGATCTACCTGCAAAAACACACGAAAGTTCGTAAGAAAGAAAACAAAAATAATCACAAGAAACTGTTCTAGCAACCACGTAAAAGCACCATCCAAAGCTATCTATCCCAAACTAGTACACTACCTCTTTGCAAAAAGTTCATCCCGCGTCGACTCTGCAGCCTATTACAAATTGAGCTTTCATGCGTAGACAAAGGATACCTGCACAAGACCAACGAAGTGCTTGTCGCCCCAAGTTGATAGAATGCGAAGAGATAAGGTACGGGTTTTGCTGACAGCGGAAACTTCAACTCCTTCACAAGGATGTTCTTGAGGCGTCAGCATGTCGACGTCGCCACCTTCGAGTTTATCCATAACCCCCAGAAGATACTTGAGCTTGTGGGAGCTAAGAACTTGCAACCGTGCATTGAGAAGCTGTAGCAACGACTGCTCCATGTTTTCGGCTTCTGGCGAGGTAATGTTCCAGCTGATGGTTGTCTCCCCGTCAGATAGTTGGCCACCTTGATTGTCCTCAGCTTCTAAATCCTTGCTCAATCCCCCCTCCTCCTCTGCTCTGATTCGCTTATCTTGCTTCTTCAGTATCGCTGGAACAGAGTCCCAGCTCGCTCTAAAGCGATGCCTCCGCGGCGTCTCCTCCACTTGAGCATGCTTCGAGTCGAGTAAGTTCACTTGAATCTCTTCACTGATCCCTTCCAGCAACCGATCGCTAGTCTTCCCTTCTATCCCAACACTATTCTCTTGTTCCAACGTCGCAGACTCTTGGGTTGACAAGTTGTCTGCTCCAGTGGAATCTCCCTGCTGCGAGAGCTTCCCAAGAGTCTCCACCAGTGCCTCGGAGCTCCTTTGTTTCTCGTTCTCCTCGAGCTTCGCGGACGAGTCATACGATTTCCTGGCCACCAGCAGCGACTCGATTATGTCCAGAGGATTGTCCTGATAGAAGACGTGGTAAACGATATCCTGGCCGACGTACTCAGGCGAGTGGAGTGGTCTTTCGGAGTCTTTCGTGAAACCATCCAGAGAGCTGTTAACGCGCAGCTCAACTTGGCGCTGAAAAGCACTTCCGAGAGTCGAGGACGTCGAGTGTTGCTGACCAAACTGGACCGGAATTCCATCAACCTGGCAGATTTCTGGATCTGGTGACGGAGAGTGGAACTCGAGAGACTTGTTCTCGTCTTCTTCCTGGTCATTCTCCTCCGATATGAGCTGCTTGGATTTCTCCAAGTTGTGTTTGATGATCCGGTTCTCGGACTTTAACGGTTTCATGCTAGCTTTGATCCTGGACTCAGCAACCTGGACAAAAGAAAAATCAAAGAGGTAAAATTCTCTCTTCGCTACCTTGTGCCAGCCTTTGCTCCTTCCCACACCGAGTCCTCTCCTGCGATGAGATTAACCAGGGCAGGGAAGAAATTTTAGAAACTCCAAGAAGAAATACCTCTCATCTTTGTTGGATGGACGAACATACAATGGCCGACGCAAGGGGCTCTTTTCCAGTGCTTTGCTCGCATCACTGCGAAAAGATCTATTTCAGCTGATATGGATCGACATCCCTGCTTACCTCACGACGATGCAGCCATATTTCTTGCTCGTATCCGTTCTCATCTTCCCAAACCGGGCAAACATCTCAGATGCTCCGGCGCTCGGCATCCATTCCACTGTCGCATTGCACCCTTGGATTCCTGCCACTTTCGAGCACACCACCACATTCTCTCTCGATCGATGGCAATCGCCTTCACTCTCATCCACGCTTCATCTGCCCTAGCCAACTGATTCATAGCTCTGCCCACGTGGCCCAAACGTGAAATTACATCGTAAAAACAAAGTATAATAGCTGAAGTTAATTAATTGAAATTAAGAATTCATATCAGTTAATTTTAAGAGGATGGCATTGGTACCCCACAGCCGGGCAATAGACTCACAGTTGGAATAATATAATTAGAAATGAGTTTAGACGAAACTTCATAAAATTGCTGAATGAAATGAGTGCCATCAAATAGTAAATATTCACTTGGATTGTTGCATACAGTACCACTTGGTGATCCACAACCACATAGTGCTGTATTATTATCAGTAACGCAATTGAAATTACCTTCAGGTATCCCACAACAAGCTTGTTTATAACTTTTAAATCCATATTGCTCCATGTTATTACTTGCAGAAAACCAATCAAAATAATATATTTCAATATCATCATTTTGATTGTTAATATCATTTACCATTTCTAATAATTTCTTATTAAATAAATCAATAGTATTTCTAACCTCAACAAGGCATCCAAGTTGTCATAAAGCATCCCAGCAGCATTAGAAAATAATTGTAAATAGCTAGGAGCACAATCATAACGAGGAAGATTCATTATCATAAAATATTTTGCATCAGAATTATGTAAATCCATAATACTAGAATTGATGCCCTTAACTACAGCTGGAATTGTAATATTCATCACATATCAACATTTTGATGATTGTCAACTTGCTGTTTATGCCATATAAAATCTGAAACTTGAGCAGACAATATATGAGGAGTAGCAAAAGATGTGTTATAAACACTAGGTGGACGAACTGTTGCTCCAGCATAGCCAAAATTCAAACTTGTAAAATAAGTACCATTATAAGTTAAACTTGGAGGCTCAATATCATCCAACTTCAATTGACGAGCTAAATAATCAATAAATACATACCCATCACAAAATCTTCCAGTGGGCTTTCCCAGTGTAATTTCATATGGTAGATGTCCAGAAAGACTAAATGCACCTTAAATGTCCCGCTGCTACTGCTTCAAGATTGCGATTGCCAGTATCTGAGAGTGCATCAGAAAAGCTAAAGATTGCACTAGGACACAATTTTTGTTCAAAATTACGAGCATCACCATAAATCGCCAGCAAAAGGAAAAAAACAAAAGCAAAAAGACTAGAGGCCATTAAAACGAATGAAGGTAACAAAATGATTTAACCTTCTATACATTGGTTTAGAGTTATGTTTATCTGAACAGCTGATATTTTTGTATGAGCGAAAATATATATATTGTTTCTATAATACTATGTAAGTTATGTTTATTTCCACATGTGATATTTTTGTATCATTTTTCTTATATATTTTAGTTGTGAAATAGTTGCTATTTTATAACCTAGCTTCAAAGTAAGGAACTAGCCAGCAGCACTTCCTAATGGTTGCCTAGAGCGTTCGAGCTCCAGAAGTGATCTTCAACCAGCTGGTGACATTTTCCCCACTACAGCTCATAAGCATCCTACCACGATGATCCTTCTCTTATAAGCACAAGTTCGAGTTGTAACCAGGCTCTCACTTCAATATCTGCATTGCAAAAGTGGACTGTAGACAAAGAAATACTGCTAGAAAGTGTTCCTATACATTATCTCTTTGCATCCTCGACTTTACTAAAGCGAGCACTCAAAGACTTGCCTGTCAAAATTGAATCCAAGTAAGTGGAACCAGGCACGGCCCGTTCCTCGATGTCACAGGTGATTGTTCTTCTTTTCTTCTTTGACACTGCAACATGCTCTCCACTCGGGCTCGTAGTATGGCAAATCCGTCACAGGAATCCCATCCATTAAATTTTTCTTGGTCTTTAGCCAGCATCCATTGATACCTGCAACTCTGTCACCTATATAGAGTTTTTCAAATCCCAAAAGCGTCCATTGTGACATTGAAGATAAAAAGCTTTGGAGATTCGATTAGGAACAGAGTTTCCAATAAAAGCTAGAAATTTTTCCCAAAAAACCTTATCGTCTGATGCATGGACTCAAGCATCTGGATCAAAGGAGCCGAATAATACCAACAGTGGCAGCACAGACACTGCTCGTTCCACCACTGACCTGATCCAAGGCGTCCACTCGGTGGCGGGATTATTCCAATGCCACGCACGATGGCCAGCTCCATGAATTAGAACAAAGTTGGGACACACAACTTTGTTAACATTGGAGGAAGCAGGATGCCCTTATTAGAATGATCTCTATCTCGCCGAGAGAGAGTGAGTGATCCAAGAAGTAATCTAGAGTAAAACGGATATACGTAATTTACTCGAATATTCATTTTTAGGGCTACTCTAAGCACCAAGTACCCACGCCCGGACAGGATCCGCGGTGATGCCGCGTGCAGGATCGAGACGCCGGATGGGCGGCACGGGCATAGGCCTATTGCGATGACATCATCGAGGCTTTCTGTGTCGGAGTGGCTCGAACCATTCGTGCCGGAGAAGGATTATAAGGCTGATTTTGGCGAGATGCTCAAAGAACAAACTTACGGTGCTCGATTCTTGTCCAGGAGAAAAAGCTCCAGAGCTATTGTGCGAAGCTCAACCTGGCGCTAAAAAACACGTCTTGAGTCGAGGATCAAAGCTTAGAGCATGACGAGGCCATTCCCGTCCCCGTCCCTAGATGCCAGGTTGTCTCTACATGGTCCACAGCGGGATTTCCATCTCCTTACTCCAGACGAGGTCTAACTTTTCGAGGCATTTCGTTCAATTGGATGGAAAGCGACAATTTGTATGAACATGAGATAGTCCAGTCCGGTGCACAGTTTCTTTCATCGTGCATTTCGGTTACCATTTGACACCCATCCGACTCTGGATCTCACGCAAATGAAGCTTGAGACGCGCAGACATATCCCTGAAAGCTTTCTCAAGCGCCAGACATTATTGCCTGAACGCCTTTTGAGACAAATAACGCGAAAGCTCTTTCGAAATATGTCCATTGGCTCGGCGCAAAGTTTTCGATGAAACACGTCCGTTCGGACAAGCTTACCTATGTATCAATGGGATTTCTTGTTCCCTTGCCAAGAGTTTCCACTCTCATTTGTGGTACTTGCGTCCTTGTAAAGATCTCTACTTTCACTGTTGAGCTCTGCAAGAAGGACCACCTCGGGCTCCTCCTCAAAGTGTAGAAGGAATTCCGCTCTGTCGCCAGGTTGCAGTTGATCACCGCAGACTATCTTATTTCCTGTAAGCATTTTCCTCTTTCATCATCCTCTACCCTTTCGACAAGTCGAAGTGAAAGAGTGAAAGCTGGACACTGTTCTTCAATCGATCAGCATGCTTGAATCATATGGCAGTTCAGGAGAAGTTCCTCCGGCGTATTTGCTCAGGCCTCCTTTTATTTCCTGCGGAACATCACAACACTCCAGCTCTTCCTGCAAGAAAAGGCTTGCAAAATTCACGAAAAAATAGAAGCTGATCACTCACCTATTGCACTGCCGCGCCCAACCACCGAGCTGTCTGTGTGTGTGTGTGTGTGTGTGTGTGTATGAGGGAGAGAGATGGAATGGAATGCCGCCTTACCAGCCTTTCAAATGAGAAATTTCCCTCCATTATAATTCTTCGGAAGATGGATTGAATGTAGCATCACCTTCATTCTACTGATAACGGCTTCACCACTCCTGAAATATAATGATTTTCAGTTATGATCAAGTCAACCATGATATTGATCAAGTCATCTTGAACCAGTGAAATTAACGTGTTCTCCTGTGTCCCAGTAAAATGACCAAGTCAGATCTGGAGTGCTCGCAACTTTATATAAACTCTAGGGACCTCCTCATACTCCTCACTCCATTCCTCAGCAATCACAACAAAATATCAAAAGCTTCGATCAATCTCTGTCTGAACATACAAGATGTCTTACAAGTTAGCCATTTGTCTAGTTGCCATTTGCGCCATTGCTTTCGTCCATGGATCAGATGAAGATGCCCTCCAGGACTTCTGTGTCCGTGACACAAACAGCAACACCAACGTCAATGGATTCATTTGCAAGCCTGCAGCTGCAACTCTAGCCAGTGATTTCAAGTTCCAGGGACTCCGGAACCCCGGGAACACCAACAACAAGCTGGGTTCAATGGTCACCAATGCAAATGTTGGTGAATTCCCGGGAATCAACACTCTTGGAGTCTCTTTCGCGAGGATCGATTATGCCCCTTACGGTGTCAATCCCCCTCACGTCCACCCCCGAGGAACCGAGCTCCTGTTCGTCCAGCAAGGAACACTCTATGTTGGATTCGTGAGCACCACCAACAACACACTCTTCGCTCAAACTTTGCATCCAGGGGATCTCTTTGTGTTTCCGCGTGGCCTAGTTCACTTCCAGCTCAATCTTGGAAAGACACCTGCTGTTGCTCTTGCGGGATTCAATTCCCAGAATCCTGGAGTCACTCAGGTCGCGAAAGCAGTGTTTGCATCTAATCCTCCCATTTACGATGCCGTCATCGAGAGGGCATTCCAGATCAATCCCAACCTGATCCAGCAGCTCAGGGACCTCATCAAGCAAACATAAGCAATTTGTTCTCGCAAAATTCTGCAATAATAATCTAAATTATTTTTAAAATGTGGCCGCACCATAAATCACTAGCAAAAGAGCAACAAATATGAAATATCGCCAGGAAGCTAGCAGCGCAAGGATTGTCTGTGACAATCATCAACATCGACAGCATCCATGAGAATCTAACACGGACATGGAAGCACATCGAGCACCAGGACATTCGCCTCGAAAAACTCAAGGCTCCCAATGCAGACAACTTGAATGATGCCGCTGCTTTCATGGATCCCGTCTATGATCTGGAAGAAGTACTCACAGCCCTCCTCGAGATCACAAGGCCTGTGTCATCTCCTATTTCTATCGCCTCTCGGCTCCGCTCGCCGCTGCTAGAGCAGGGATTCCTTCCGTTGCTTCTGGGCTGGAGCAGCGGCTTGGGCTTCCATTCACTATAGTCATTCTTCGCTGGCGGCTGCTGGATTGTCTCCAGTACATCTTAGATCTCTTCTGGAACTCACTCCTTTCCTTGGACACTAGCAAACTTGTCTCCAATCTTCCTGGCTTGAAACCATTTAGAGCCGAGTATTTGAAAGCAGCAGAGAGACTCATACACAACGAAAAAGAACTGTATATAACTTTTTATGAATGAGTGGTACTTGCATATTCTGTTCTTGATGCCACTACTATCCAACACTTTTACTTACTCATGATTAAGTGCCTAATTCATACATAATATAATCTTGAATCATGCATAGCAAGGATGCTTCCGAGGCATGCTTCCGAAGAACCGGGTGAGCGATCTCTTCAAGCTAAACCTGGCGCTGAACAACACGTCTTGAGCCGTAGCATGAAATGGAGAATGACCAGGACGAAGACGAGGCCAAGTCCCTAGAGTTCCAGTCCCCGTCCCCAGATGCCAGGTTGATGTTCAGCAGCAACCTGGACAAAAAAAATGAAATACACGATGAAAGAAACTGCGTACCAACTAACTCATGGACTGCAGAATGTGCGGACTATGTGCCTTCATAGTCCATGTTCATACAAATGGTCGAAATTGAACGAATGAGTCGAGAAATTATACCTCGTCCGGAGTAAGGAGATGGAAATCCCGCTGTGGAGCATGTAAACAAAATCCTCTTATCGACAGCCGGAGTCTTGTCTCGTGTCAGTTCCCTCCATCAGACGGTTCCATTTGACAGCCAGCACTTCTTCTTTGCCAAGACTTCCAACAGTCCGACTCTGGATCTCACGCAAATCAAGCTTGAGACGTGCAGACATATCCCTGAAAGCTTTCTGAACATTTGACAAGCGCCCTAGACAATATTGTCTGAACGCCTTTCGAGACAAATAACGCGAAAGCGCTTTCGGAATATGTCCCAGCGAAAGCCCATGAAAGCAACTAGCACATTCGTCAGCCATGAAACACGCCCATTCAGACAAGCTTACCTTCACAGCGTATATATCCATGCGATTTCTGGTTCCCTTGCCAAGTGAGCTCGCATCACTAGGCAAGGGAACCAGAGATCGCATGGATATATAGGGAACCATTGCCTTAGTCCTCTCGTTGCAAGTCTATGGTACTTGCGTCTTTAGTTTTACTGTTGAGCTCTGCAGGATCGGGCTCCTCCTCAAAGTGTAGAAGGAATTCCGCTCTTTCACCGGATTGCAGTTGATCCCAGCCTCGAGCGGAAACTATCGGATTTCCTGTAAGCATTTTCGTCTTTCATCGTCCTCTAGCCTTTTCGACAAGTCGAAGTGAAAGGAACGCTGGACACTATTCTTCAATCGATCAGCGTGCTTGAATCAAAACAGAGCAACATCCAAACCAAGATGGCAATTGAGCAGAAGTTAATTTGCTTCCTACAGACAGCGCTATTTCCTGCGGACCTGCAAGAAAACGATTACAAAATCCACCGAAAAAATAGAAGCTCAATCACTCACCTCTGCTTGCTGTGTGTGTGTGTGGCCCTTACCTCTCCTCGCAGACCTAAACCCTAGCCTTTCAAATGAAAATTTTCCCTCCATTTTGAATTATCACCTCCATTCTTTTGATAACGGCTTGACCACTCCTGAAATAATGATTTGACACTATGGCTTGATCAAGTCAGCTATGGTTTTGATTAAGTCACCTTGAACCAGTGAAATAAACGTGTTCTTCTATATCTCAGTAAAATGACCAAGTCAGATCTGGAGTGCTCACAAATCCTATATAAACTCTAGGAACCTCCTCACTCCATTCCTCAGCAATCAACGAGCATCACAACAAAATATCAAAAGCTTCGATCAATCTCTGTGTGAACATACAAGATGTCCTACAAGTTAGCCATTTGTCTAGTTGCCATTTGCGCCATTGCTTTCGTCCATGGATCAGATGAAGATGCCCTCCAGGACTTCTGTGTCCGTGACACAAACAGCAACACCAACGTCAATGGATTCATTTGCAAGCCTGCAGCTGCAACTCTAGCCAGTGATTTCAAGTTCCAGGGACTCCGGAACCCCGGGAACACCAACAACAAGCTGGGTTCAATGGTCACCAATGCAAATGTTGGTGAATTCCCGGGAATCAACACTCTTGGAGTCTCTTTCGCGAGGATCGATTATGCCCCTTACGGTGTCAATCCCCCTCACGTCCACCCCCGAGGAACCGAGCTCCTGTTCGTCCAGCAAGGAACACTCTATGTTGGATTCGTGAGCACCACCAACAACACACTCTTCGCTCAAACTCTGCATCCAGGGGATCTCTTTGTGTTTCCGCGTGGCCTAGTTCACTTCCAGCTCAATCTTGGAAAGACGCCTGCTGTTGCTCTTGCGGGATTCAATTCCCAGAATCCTGGAGTCACTCAGGTCGCGAAAGCAGTGTTTGCATCTAATCCTCCCATTTACGATGCCGTTATCGAGAGGGCATTCCAGATCAATCCCAAACTGATCCAGCAGCTCAGGGACCTCATCAAGCAAACATAAGCAATTTGTTCTCGCAAAATTCTGCAATAATAATCTAAATTAATTTTACCGGTCTATTTAAACATCAATGTGCTTTAGGAGGCTAGCCAATAATTTCTGAAGTACATGCAAGAAAAGGCTGCCACACATCTGACAAGCTTCCATCTCACATAAGTGGAGGGTTCTGCTAGGAAATGTAGAATAAGGGATATCTAGAAGAGGAGAACGCAATGGGTTCTCCCAAGCATGTCATTCTTGTTCCATTCCCCGCGCAAGGCCATATCTTACCGCTTGTCTATCTCGCCAGGAAGCTAGCAGCGCAAGGATTGTCTGTGACAATCATCAACATCGACAGCATCCATGAGAATCTAACACGGACATGGAAGCACATCGAGCACCAGGACATTCGCCTCGAATCCATTCCAATGAGACTCAAGGCTCCCAAAGGCTTCGGCGCCGACAACTTGAACGATGCCACTGCCTTCATGGATGCCATCTGCGATCTGGAAGAAGCACTCGCAGCCCTCCTCGAGATCACAAAGCTAAGTCACCATGTTTCCTGTGTCATCTCCGATTTCTATCACCTCTCAGCGCCTCTCGCCGCTGCTAGAGCTGGGATTCCTTCCGTTTGCTTCTGGTCTGGAGCAGCGGCTTGGGCTTCCATTCACTATAGTCATTCTTCGCTGGCGGCTGCTGGATTGTCTCCACTAGAAGGTAAGACTCTTAGATCACTTCTGGAACTCACTCCTTTCCTTGCAGATTCAGACACTAGCAAGCTTGTCTCCAATCTTCCTGGCTTGAAACCATTTAGAGCCGAGTATCTTCCATCCTACTACCGCAAAGAGTTCTACGAAAAGAATGGAGGAGAAAAGTATCTCTCGCTTTCTCTGCGGCGAGTGGAAATCGACTCGTGCATCCTCGCAAACTCGATCTACGAGCTGGAGCCGCAAGTCTTCGATGCAATGCAGCAATTTGTCACCGGGAAGTTTGTGTCCGTGGGTCCGTTGTTCCCGCTCAAGGGTGGGGGCGCCAGTGAGATGGAGGCGAGCTTGAGGCCGGAAAGCCGGGGATCACTCGAATGGCTCGACAATCAAGCACCCAATTCCGTGCTCTACGTCTCCTTCGGCAGCGTCGCGTCACTCACTCGAGCAGAGATGGAGGAACTCACGCAGGGGCTCGAGGCCAGCCAGAAGCAGTTTCTAATGGTGGCCTCGCGGGATCTAGCTCCAGAAGTGGACGAGAGCTTTTTTCGCGAGTTCGGGGAGAGATTATCGCGGTCGGGAGCCGGGATGCTTGTCAGCTGGGTTCCCCAGTTAGCGGTGCTGCAGCACGGGTCCGTGGGTGGATTCTTGACCCACTGCGGCTGGAACTCGACGCTGGAGAGCATGAGCCATGGAGTCCCGATGCTGGGATGGCCCTGCCACTCGGATCAAAACACAAACTGTAAGTTCATCCTGGAGGATCAAGGAATTGGAATGGAGCTACGTGATAAAACCAGGACCGGCATCTCGATGGCGATTCGCAGCTTGATGGCGAGCGAAGAGATGAGGAGTAGAGCGTCACACATCGAGAGAGCCGCCAGAGAGGCCGCAAGCGAGAATGGATCATCCTACAAGAAACTCCATGCTTTCGTTCATTCTATCAAGTAAAAGCGCCTGGTCAATGCATAGTCAACATAGAACAAATTATGTGTCAAACAAAATAAAAGACCAGATGATAGGGCTGATGTGGACAAAATCTACCAGAACCTAGGGCTGACGTGGCTCCTATCTCATGGCCATGGCGATGGCGAGCGCCTCAGCTGCGCGAACAACGTTTCTGGACGGCGGGGGGAGCTCTTCCTTCACGCAAAAGCTTGCATTCCATGAGAATGGCCTGGGATTGAGCGCTCCACGGCGGGGAGAAGGAGGTATGAATCGCATCGTGCATTGTCGATTGAGAAGCTTGAGGCCAAAGACGCAATGGCCAATCATCCCCGAGCAGCACAAATGGATGTACGAGGACAAGCCCGAGCTCCAAAAGGTGTGCTCCTTCTCTCTCTCGAGCATATCTTCTCTTTTGTTGAATCTATGGTTTTTTCTTGGATTGGTCAGGCAATCTGGCACAAATCCTACTATCCCAAGGAGGCCGATCATCCCAACGTGAGCAAGAAGTGGTACATTGTGGACGCGACCAACATGAGACTTGGCCGCCTTGCTTCCACCATCGCGTACTATCTCCGCGGCAAGGATTCGCCAATGTTTACTCCCAGCCTGGACATGGGATCCTACATGATTGTGGTAAGAGCTTGTTCTTCCTGGTTCTTCCGTGATCACTTCCAGAGAAACCAAGCTATCTTCCATGGCTCGCTCCACAGGTGAATTCGGAGAAAGTCGGGGTGACGGGACGAAAGAGGACGGACAAGCTCTACCGGAGACACTCGGGAAGGCCGGGAGGTCTCAAGGAGGAAACCTTCGACCATCTCCAGAAGCGAATACCCGAGAGGATCGTCGAGCACGCGGTGCGAGGCATGCTTCCGAAGAACCGGGTGAGCGATCTCTGCAAGCTTTTCGCTCTCGTTTCTTCGCTCTCCTTGGTTTACGTCCATTGTTTCTTGTAGCTGGGACGGGCGATGTTCAGGAAGCTCAAGGTGTTTAAAGGCGGAGACCATCCCCACGGAGCGCAAAAGCCAGAGCCACTGCCGATCAAGGATAAGAGAATCATGCTGGACATGGAGCCTCAGTTCTAGGCTCGTAACCTCTCCTCCCTTGTAAGTGCTTCCTCGAGTTTTTACTTTTGGTAGAAAGCTTGCGGATGTTTTCATTGCCTGGCTTCCAGATCTCCAGGAACACACCAACACAAAGTCCTACTGCTTGGCAAAGCCATGGCTCTCAGCCGCCTCACCGGAGTTTTCTTCACTGGATCAACTTTTGGTTTGTGTGTATTCTCAGTAACCATTTTCCTGGGCTTCTAGAAAGCTGGCGAATTTAAAGCCTTGCATCGCCGATCGGCATTAAATTGTCTAGAAGAATTTTCGATTCTTTCTCTGGCAATATTTTCCCTGGCACCAAGGAGGAGAGAGATTTGCGGCTGTGTCCACAGGACGTAGGTATTGCTTCTCATAAATTATTCTTTTCAAGTTTGTTCCCAGATGGAAATGGTGCTATATAATGCTTGAAACGCTCCAAGAGCTCGCGCTTCGCGTACAAAAACTTTAGAAGCAAGGTGATGTACCCTGGAGCCATAGCTTCTGTTTTTTGCTTCATCAACGCTCGTTTCTCTCCCGGCCATTTATTTCCCAGATCCATGAGATGGCTGAAGAAAAGAAATCGAAAAGTATTCATATGAACTTCGGTATTAATCCTTGCGTTGCATCGAGGCACCATTGAGCTCATTCAATTAAAGAGACTGTGACTTTGATTGATCACGTCGATGGAGCGTGTCCTCACGCTGCGAGGCTGTTATAAGTATTCATCGAAGAATAGTAAGGAGGTACTGTCTGGCTTTGAGTGATCGCTTCGCTATGGAAGTTTGGCCTTCTTCTCCAGAGCAGGTTGGTTTCCGCTGCATCCGCATTCGTTTCACTTCGGTTTCTGCAGCTTCTCGTTGAGCGGACTCGAGAGCATCCGCGCTTTCTGGAGCGTTACAAATCTTTCCAGTCCTACGCCACCAAACGCCGAGAAGCCGAGGTTGATCTTTCTATTTATCTACATCAAGTTTAAGGGATCCGATCTGATCGTCTCTCGCAGGGATGGTACTACGCTACTTGCACGCCAGGAAGCGAGGTGAAGCTCCTAGCACTGGACTGCGAAATGGTTGAATGCATCGGCAACGAAGAGCAGATCGTCCAGTTATGCGTCGCGGACCGAGACTGTAAGGTTACAGTCGCGGTTTCTCGACGATACTTCTCACATTTCATGTTCGTCCGCAGAAGCTGGTGGACATTCTTGTGAAACCCAGCCGACCAATCGTCGATTATCGCACTCCTGTTCATGGAATCACAGCGCAAGACCTCAACAGAGCAGCCTACTGTACTCAGAAAGATGCCCAGGTACTAAATTCTAGATCTTTCTTTTGAGCCAAAGTTTTGTGATGGTTTCCTTCAGGATAAGCTGGTAGAACTACTCACTCCTGGGACCATCTTGGTTGGCCATACGTTGTCCCATGATCTAGAAAGTAAGCGGTACTTTAATGTTTTTTTCTGAGCGGTAATACTTGGGTTTGAAGTATTGAAGATCAGCTATCCGCGGGTCATTGATGTTGGGCTGCTTTTCAAAACAAATCGCGAGGCTACTGTTGGGCTCAATGATCTCTGCAAGGTAAGATCTTTCAGGCCCAAATCCTCGAGACGAAGTTTCCGTGTGAACTACTCAGATTATCTTGGGATTTGATATGCGAGGCGAAGATGGAAGGCACGATTGCTTCCAGGATACCGTTGCTGCAATGAAGCTTGCGCTTCACGAACTTGTGCGTCCAAC
Organism: Selaginella moellendorffii; assembly: GCF_000143415.4. Taxonomy (NCBI): domain Eukaryota; kingdom Viridiplantae; phylum Streptophyta; class Lycopodiopsida; order Selaginellales; family Selaginellaceae; genus Selaginella; species Selaginella moellendorffii. The sequence goes on from NW_003314274.1 coordinate 1,357,407, forward strand.
TCTTGGGGCTCTTGACCTGGCGGTAAGACTTAAGACTTGAGAGGCGGTCGAGCTGATCACTCTACTAACATTTTCGTGAAGCAGGCGATTAATGAGAACAAACTTCTCATTCACGGAATTCCTGCGTCCATCACTGCTGATAACTTGAGTAACCTGTTTGCTATAAAGTGCACAGTAAAGGTAGTAGCTTGAATATGTTTCTTGTGAACAGCATGTACGACGTGGAAATGGAGGCTTTGGTTCCACAGTCGCAGAGTTTATTTCGAAATCCGATGCGCAGGACGCTTTCAACCGTCTTCCTGGTCACTGCGCGAAGGTACATCCATGGCCAACTTTTCTCTAAATTATTTTGCGAAACACAGAATGCCAGGTTTGGACAAGACCAGAAATGTGTGTTCGTTAAAGGCCTCACCAACGTTCTCATTCGCAAAATGGACCAGTAGTTTTGGTTTTCTGAGGAGAACGTATCTTTGAGAGCATGAAGAACACAAGAAAATCTCGAAGACACTCGTTTTGCAAAGCTAGACTATATACATGCAAGTCAAACCTGATAAAATGTTCTATCTCATTACCAGTTTCTTGGAATGAAAGAACAATCTTTGGCGAGAGATTAAATAAAAGAGAGTAGAAAAATAAAAGAAAGAAAATCTTCTCGGTTCCTTTCGAGCTCTCCCTTCTTCCTCGAGTGGCAGCGTCGACGGACGGCGCAAGAACCGATCCCAGAAATGGAGACGCGCTCTTCTTTAGCGATCCGCCATTGACACTCGCCGGGAGTCCATTTCCCATGCTCGTCCATCCCTCCATGGAGTCCACCTCTACGTCCTTGTGTGTGTAAACAACTCCTCGGTCGCCTTGGACGACCTGACCGTTCCCTCGTAGCAACCTGGACAGGAGAAAGTGAGCGCCGGATGGAATCAAACCACGCAAGTCTCTATCATACCACCGAGTTATCCCTCTACGCCAACAGGCCCTCTTGCGTGGATCCGGCTTGTGCTGATTCCAACCTTGAAGGAAAGTTGGAAAAGCTTCGTATCATCTAATGCTGGAAATGTAAAAGAAAACGTACCTCCGCTCCGAGACCAAAGCGTGTCCCGTCCGAAAACCGGGTGCTTGCGTTGTGGAAGACTGCAGCACTGCCATTCCAATAACTGGGTTTCAAATCACAGCCAAAAGAGAAAAGAGAAGTCGGAAAAAACAGCAAACCTGTCCAATTGTTGCAAGAATAGCTCCGCGACTTCCTTGTCCTCCGTTACTATGCAGTCGGTGTGGGCACTGGAAGAAACGACAGTTCGCAACAAGCGACATCAGGCCAGACAACGCACCTCCCGTGTTCGTGAATGTGATTTATGGCGGCGTGAACGTCTTTTACGACCTCCACGGTGCATGCTAATCCACTGTATTCATGGTGGAACTTGGTTATTTTCGGAATGTTGAGAAGCTTTGACGCTCTTTCCCCACCATTTAGTGTCACTCCTGGATAGCGGTTATAAGTTAGAAGAAAACAAAATGTGTAGCGACAAGACAAACCTGCAGACTTCAAATCGCGAGGCTACTGTTGGGCTCAATGATCTTTGCAAGGTAAGATCTTTCAGGCCCAAATCCTCGAGACAAGTTTCCGTGTGAACTGCTCAGGTTATCTGGGATTTGCTATGCGAGGCGAAGATGGAAGGCACGATTGCTTCCAGGATACCGTTGCTGCAATGAAGCTTGCACTTCACGAACCAAACTCTCCGGGGAATAGTATACCTCTCTCGCCTAAAATGCTGTGTCTCTTGGAAGAAACTTTTCCCATGGTGTTCTTGTGGGGAGCTGCATATTATTTTAGACGGTGTAAGGAGAATGTCATAGAAGCGAGAGAAAGTTGGATGGCCAAATTCCGCAAATGCCTGCTTTGTATCGTCCGACTATCAAAACTTCTGCTTCTGTGGTGACCAAGAAAGGTCGGAGTTTAAGGACAGCTTGTCTTTCCTGTCCCTGTTTGATTCTCGGCCTTTTTCTTCCTTGGTATCAACACCACTATACTAGACACCATGTTTCTCATCCCGGCTCGTTGCTTTCCAGAAGCCTGCCACTTCTTTCATCAAAGGTTAAGACTATCTTAAGAAATAAAGAATATATGAGAATATACGAAAGATAAGGGTTAGGGCAAATTTATCACAGATCGAAGCAAGATGTAAGACTGCTATATTATTTTAGACATAGATGAAACATTAATCACGGAAGCAAAAGATTCAAAATATGTATATCATGTAGCCGAAACCTTTTATACACCAATGCATGCGAGCCGTGAATTCTTGTCAGCTCTTAATGCAATCCCCAACGTGCGGATGCACTTTTTTAGCTCCGGTAGGGAGTGCAGGAACATACCTCTTGTGCAACAGATCATGGAGGGTTGCTGCTTAAAGTGTAGCTATGATACCTTTTCTATGTCTCACATGACAAAGGAATCTGGTTGTTGGGATTACAAAAAGAAGTTGGAGAACTTGGGTTTTGAGCTTCCATGGACCATCATGGTGGACGAGGAATCCCCGGATGTTGCGGCTACTGGCGAAGAGATTAACTTCTTGGAGATGTATTATTTCGGTCAATCAGAGCATCCACGAGATCGGCAAGTGCTAAGGCTGCGCAGAGAAAACAGTTTGATCCAAGCTCTCGGTTTGATAATCTGGGCTTTGGAATTGTCAATGATAGCAAATTGCACTTTGGTTCAAGCTTTGGTTGCAATACAGTGGGACCAACATGGCAGGTATGCCCATCAACGAACGAATGCAATGCAAGTTTATGAAGTTGGGCTTGCCGCAATGCAAAAAATAAATCAAAGCATCACACTCTTGGGTTGCAACAGTGATGCTACTGTCTATCCATGGTCCGAACTAGAGATGGATGATCATGCAAAGGCCCATCAAAAGTTTTGGAGGATTGGGTTTGGGAAGCAAAAGTTAGACAGACTAATGATGCATAGACTGCAATTGGATGTTTCTCTCCCAGCAGTTCAGACTCGTGATGTGGAAGATCTTTGTATTGATGCATTGTATTGCCAATAACACAAGAAGCTTTGTCGAGACGCAGGGAAGAGAAACTCAAGTAAATCAGCGTGGGGAGGGGCTTGTAAAAATAGCCACTAATAAATATATTGAGTTTCTTAGAATCTATAACAAAACGAAGAAGTCGTTCTCATTTCTTGTACTGCATTGTGAAGTTGCTTAACGACAATATATTGAGTTTCTTAGAATCTATAACAAAATGAAGAAGTCGTTCTCATTTCTTGTACTGCACGGTGAAGTTGCTTAACCATACCTCGTATATCAGGCCTGGGCATTAAATGAAAGAATACAAAAGAAAACGACAGTGGAAACAAAAAGAAGCAAAAGATTTTTCTTTTCCTTTTTATTGGGACTTCGATAGGCTAGATGTTTTTTGTTTACAGATTCCGCATTTGGTCGAGCTTAGGAGTTGAACGTCTTCAGTACGACGAGCTTGAGTTTCAAAGGAGGCCAAACTGATGTGGTTAGTCGAATAAATTATTGCGACTCATTCCTTTATACCGGTACATGCTTGGGGCTACTCAACCATGAACTTCTCTCTGGAGCTCAAGCAAATGGTGAAAGCGCTGCATATAGTAGGCTGAAATTTTCCAAGCACTGTGTTCTGTCATGATGACAAAGTCCGCTTTTTCTGTGAGATGGCGATGCCGGGTCGGGTGCTTTGCCGTGAGCTTTCTCTCGGGCCTCCTCCTGGTCAAGACGATGCTTCAAACACCTGTTCTCCATCAACATACTGGAGATCACATGATCAAGACACTCATCTTCATGCAAGATGCTCATAATCATACATAATACCTTCATGATCAAGCCACAAGCGAAACAAAACTTCTTGACTTCAGGGGTCTTGTACTTGTCCTTGAGATCGCTCTTGAGAACTTGCCAGCCAAGATATGCCTTGCTCAGGATCTCAGTGACCTCCATCTTGTGCCCCTTTGGGTGATAAGATTTGGGAGCAGCACCCAAGTGATTGATGTGATGGTGACCCCAACTGAGTGACTCCTCTCACATATAGTTGAGGGGTACACCAGAACTCCTGAAATATCCTGACATCAAATCTCGCTTGACTGTGGTTGAAGTACAAGAGAAAATCCAAGTTTCTTCTATTGCTTATTACATCACACTCCATTGCTCTGTCATCCTCTCTTTCTTTCCTTGCTTCTCCTTTTATCCTCTTTTCTTCTATGGTTTTTTTCCTATGTTTTTCCTCTCTTCTTTTCCTTGCACTCTTAACTCTCTTTTTAACCTTTATTCTCCCAAACACAAGAATACTTAATCTATTAGTTAACTTTTTTTTCTCGTTCTTTTCTTTTACTTTCCATCTTCCATGTCTAATTCAATCTATATTATTCTCTCTTCTGGAAAATCTTTCATTCCCTCAACTTTACCACCTTTTTTGCTCTAAACCAAGGTGGAAGCATTTACCTTTGCTTCCAAGTCCACAATTTGGGATGAAAATCCAATTGACACCCTTGAAGGATCATCAGTTGCAGTCATGGATAAGCTGATGCTACAGGGGAACTTGCCTCTTCTAGTATCCAGATTGCTAATCCCATGTCAAGGAATCTCCTCATGCAGTCTTTACCTCAGACTGCTTGCTCTTGCCCTCAGCCTCATATGTCTTCGGTGGCAATGCTGGCTACGATCACTGAACCAATCTCCTAGTGCATGGAACGCCTCCTCGATAATGAATGCTACACATTGCTCTGAGATCCCCTTACTGGAATCCAGCACAAAAGAGTGGGAGGACGTGAACGAAATTGATAAGAGATTCTTCAGCAAGAGTCTTTTCATTATTAGAGGAAATGACCACTGGCTCTTCCATTTAATCATGCTGCAGCTGCTAAATCTTCACCAAGGTGTTGCTCCTCCTTACCCAATCTCTTGAAGTCACAACCAATACGCATTTAAAGTGCCAACGATTCACCATTGTGAATATTAGGGAAAGCTGACTGTAAGAGAAGAAAGTGCCACTTGTTGCTAGTGCCATATGCCAGCATGCATACCTCTCTATTCTTCCCACTCTTTTCTCTCCCTTTCTGTTTTTCCACTTTTCTTTCTATTTTCATGATCCTAACGCGGTTTAGATGCTCTAGCGGTATCTAATGATCAAGTCTTGGGTCTCTTCACCTTGATAGACCTGATTATAGGACGAAAACAATGTCAGAACAGAAAACTAAGACATTTCAAGGCGGAGTGCACGAAAAAAAACATTTAAAAGGAAGAAGAAAAGAACAAACATCTCGCAAGCGGCGGGTGATGTCCTGGTGTTCCAGTGAAAATATCCAAAAACCTGAAGAGGATGCTCGTAATTGAAAAAAGGTGTCGCAAGCGTGATCGTCATCGATAGTTCTTCTCTTTTCCTTTGGCATTTATGATCTTCTTGATCTCGCATTTCACAAAGTAATTGTATGAGCACGAGCAAAGAGATAAAATCATGGTCTTTAAGCATGTACACCCTGGAACTTGCCCACAGCGGCGCATACATCCCAGCGTAGCTCCTACAACAAAAGTATCAGCACCGAGCGCTAAAGAATCACTAACTGGCAATCTGAGCAGACGCACAGCATTGCCACTTGATTTCCTTCCCAGACCGGCAAGGCGATGCGTGTGCCGCGAGCACGGAAATCCAGCTACCATCGAACATATTCGAGAAAAGAGGTTTCTGCTTTTCTCCTCTCAGAGTTGAAAAGCAGAAAGGCTCTTGACATGGCAGTAAGACTTAAGACTTGAGAGGCGATCGAGTTGATCACTCTACTAACATTTTCGTGAAGCAGGCGATTAATGAGAACAACTTCTCATTCACGGAATTCCTGCGTCCATCACTGCTGACAACTTGAGTATCCTGTTTGCTATAAAGTGCACAAGCAAATGTCTGTATAGCTTGAACATTCGTGCATATATGTTTCTTGTGAACAGCATGTACGACGTGGAAATGGAGGCTTTGGTTCCACAGTCGCAGAGTTTATTTCGAAATCCGATGCGCAGGACGCACTGCGCGAAGGTACATCCATGGCCAACTTTTCTCTAAATTATTTTGCGAAACACGGTTTGGACAAGACCAGAATTGTGTTTTCGTTAAAGGCCTCACCAACGTTCTCATTCTCGTAAAATGGACCAGTAGTTTTGGTTTTCTGAGGAGAACGTATCTTTGAGAGCACGAAGAACACAAGAAAATCTCGAACTAGACTATATACATGCAAGTCAAGCCTGATAAAATGTTCTATCTCATTACCAGTTTCTTGGAAGGAAAGAACAATCTTTGGCGAGAGATTAAATAAAAGAGAGTAGAAAAAAAAAAGAGAAAAGAAAATCTTCTCGGTTCCTTTCGAGCTCTCCCTTCTTCCTCAAGTGGCAGCGTCGACGGACGGCGCAAGAACCGATCCCAGAAATGGAGACGCGCTCTTCTTTAGCGATCCGCCATTGACACTCGCCGGGAGTCCATTGCCCATGCTCGTCCATCCCTCCATGGAGTCCACCTCTACGTCCTTGTGCGTGTAAACAACTCCCCGGTCGCCTTGGACGACCTGACCGTTCCCTCGTAGCAACCTGGACAGGAGAAAGTGAGCGCCGGATGGAATCAAACCACGCCGAGTCTCTATCATACCAGCGAGTTGTGAGAAGACCCTCTACGCCAACAGGCCCTCTTGCGTGGATCCGGCTTGTGCTGATTCCAACCTTGAAGGAAAGTTGGAAAAGCTTCGTATCATCTAATGCTGGAAATGTAAAAGAAAACGTACCTCCGCTCCGAGACCAAAGCGTGTCCCGTCCGAAAACCGGGTGCTTGCGTTGTGGAAGACTGCAGCACTGCCATGCCAATAACCGGGTTTCAAATCACAGCCAAAAGAGAAAAGAGAAGTCGGAAAAAACAGCAAACCTGTCCAATTGTTGCAAGAATAGCTCCGCGACTTCCTTGTCCTCCGTTACTATGCAGTCGGTGTGGGCACTGAAAGAAACGACAGTTCGCAACAAGCGACATCAGGCCAGACAACGCACCTCCCGTGTTCGTGAATGTGATTTATGGCGGCGTGAACGTCTTTTACGACCTCCACGGTGCATGCTAATCCACTGTATTCATGGTGGAACTTGGTCATTTTCGGAATGTTGAGAAGCTTTGACGCTCTTTCCCCACCATTTAGTGTCACTCCTGGATAGCGGTTATAAGTTAGAAGAAAACAAAATGTGTAGCGACAAAACAAACCTGCAGACTTCAATGCGGACGCTAGCGTCTCCAAGCCTCCAGTGTCAACTAGATCCTCATGGACCAGTAGAGTTTCCTGCATTAGAAAAAATAAAAAAGAAAATAAGCGATCGGTCAGTAACTGAAATGCATGTGAAACGGAATTCTGTACCATAGCGTTGCATGCGGCTGGATAATCTACTTTAGAATCAATGGCGATCTTTGTAGCGACGTCCAGACGGGCAGCCTTGTCTACGTAGACATGGCAGATACCATCTAAAGGGTTTTCCATGTGTCAGAAACAGCTTTCGCAATGCGAGGACAAACTTTCGCAATGCGAGGACAAAAGTAGCATACCGGCATGGCCCAGCACAGGAATTTTCGTAGACTCCTTGATTTGTGAAACAAGTTTATTGCTTCCTCTTGGTATAACGAGGTCAATAACATCGTCAAGCTGAAACCCATGGTAAGAAACGAGCTAACAGCACAAAAGTATAGTTACCTTGAGAAGATCTGGTATCTCATCCCTCGACGTAACAAGACCAATGAGCTCTTTTCCCACAGACTTTGGCAGCGCCTCCGTAATCACCTACATTTAGAAACACCACCGTGTAAAGGCACGCTACCAGCGACAACTGACAAACTGACCTTGTGCAGTATGGCATTAGAACGGGCAGCCTCTTTACCACCCTTGAGTAGCAGGCCATTTCCACTTTTAATGGCCAGGGAGGCAATCTGCAAAATAGAAACGATAGAAAGGGGAACAAAAATTAAAAAATCCAGACACCGTACCTGGACGAGTGCATCGGGACGAGACTCGAAAATAACAAGTATAACCCCCAAAGGACAGGAAGTTTTGTCCAAAGTAAGGTTCTCCGCGACCTAGTAGTTGCAAAATAAGAATGTTGAGAAACAATACATCCCTTCTAATGAGCTCACTTCAGTCCTCTGCAAAATACTACCAATTGGTTCTCTCATATCTGCGAGGGCCCGGACTGCCTTGGCCAAATCAGCAATCTGCAGGAAAGTAAAAAACAAGATATCGAAGGATAATGGCTATAACAACCAACAAGATCAAACCTTGCCAGGCTTAAGAGTCAGCCTGCTGAGTAGCGGCTTTGCGATGCCCAACTCTTCGGCCAACCTTACATCTGCTTGGTTCTCACTTCGAATAGTCTCTTCGTTTCTCTCGAGCGCGTCTGCAACGTCGTACAAAATGTTTTGACGCTCCCCGGACGTGAGACTCTGCAAGCCAGGATTAGCAACTCCAGACACGGTACGTTAAAAGACAAACTCAACCTGCAAGCGCCGACTTGAATCCCTTGCAGCCACAGCCATCAACCGGGCATCATTATTTATCGTAAGAGTCCAAATATGTGCATCCTTATGAAACAAGGTCCCAATAGAATCCCCCCTCAAAACCCTGTGAAATCCGTCTGGAGTGTATCCACTGCGCACAGGAAGAAGAACCATGAGAAACTTTCAAAGTAGAACTCGACGTGTACCTGGTAATAACAACCGGAATACCAGCAGATGCAACTTCCCTCGCAGCAGTCACCTTGGTCGTCATCCCTCCTCTACCATACCTTGACTTCTCGCCAAAAGTGATGGTTTCGTGTTGAGCAGGAATGTACGTGCTGATCAATTTCGAGGAAGGATCGGAAGGAGGTCCCGTGTAAAGACCCTCAACGTCACTCAGCAGGATTAGCAGATCCACTTTTAGTTCCAGAGCCAACAAAGCCGCCAGGCTATCGTTGTCCCAAAAGATACCCGAAGAATCCTGTAGAGAAAACGCTCGTTATGTTTCAATGTCATAGAAGTTTCAATATACCCAACCTTGTATGGAGCTCTCCTCGTACTCATTGCATCGTTCTCGTTAAAAATCGGCACAACCCGTAGTTGCAACAACGTATCGACAGTCTCACAGAGCTGCTTTCTAAACTCGGGATCAATAAATTCCCTGTCCGTCACAAGGAGCTGCGACGAAGCAACATCCAGCTGGAAAAACACATCCAAGGTGACCACGATCGAGAAAAGAAATCAATCATCGACCCAGCAATAAGTAAAGAATCAAACCAACCTGGCTGAAAATACTATCGTACAAAGCCATCAGCCCGGCCTGACCGATGGCAGCACAAGCTTTTCCGCTCAACTCGGCTTGAGGCTTTTGCAGATCTGCAAAGCTGGAACACAATCGTGAAGCTTGTTAGTTTTTTTTCATGTGGAAAGGGTCAAGCTCGCAAGCGCAAACACGACGATCACCAAAGCAACTTCACCTAAACAAACCAAAAGGAAGCAGAAGTGGTGAATGACTCTTCTGACTTGCCTGCTGTTCATCATGCGCTGCTGTCGAAGCTTCTGACGCCCGACAGCCACAGCACCAGAGGTTACAACGATCACCTCGATATGATCATCCATAATGTCCTTCACCTGGAAAAAAATTCCCCGTCATGCCTCGAGAAAGAGAAAAAAGAAAGAAAAAAATCGTCCTTTCCAGCGCGGGCAGCGAGGAGGAGAAGAGCAAATTCTTGCTTACTTGCTCGCACAATGCACCAAGCCGGCCAACAGCGAGCTTCCCATCCGGCCGCGTCACGACCGACGTTCCAACCTTTGGCAAAGCAAGCGCAAAGCACAACGAGAATTTCTCAGACACCGAGAGGAGGAGAATCACTCCAAAATATTTCGCTCATACCTTGACAATCACGCGTCGCACATCCCTCGTGAATTCCCGCGATGGATCGATCTGCTGCCTCATTGTGGCGCGGGGGATAGATCGATCCGGCGGCCGCGCGACGGGAGGATTCCAATGCAGCTAGCTGGCGTGTGGCGCGGCGCCGCGATGGCGGTGGCGATGGCGATGGCGCGCGACGCAGTCAAGAAGAGCCCTAAGCGCTAAGCCGCCGTGAGCTACCGCCGCGTCCACTCCCTAAACAAGCAGCCCCTTGAAAGAAAGAAAATTTAGCAAAAATCGGTATATATACGAGTTTTTGTGCAATGGAGGAGGGCATGCGAGCTATTTAATGGAGAGTAGACAGTCAGTGAGCAGTGCCAGTCTCAAATATCACGACAAAGGCTCTTCTTTTTTTCCTTCTTTCTTTCTTCTGGTCCATGGATTCTCCATTCCAGCCTCTCGGCCATAGAGAGAAATTACTGTGCCGCGAGAGCCATGAACTTTACCTCGCAAGCACCGTGAAATTCATGGAGAGAGTTTCGCTTAGATGAAAACTTTGGTGGCCTCGTCGTCTAGTCTCTTCTCGCGCTTGGTGTGCACGATCTTGTCTAGCACGGCTTGTTCCAGCGGTGTTGGATCAGTGCATCGCTCGGCAGCAGCAGCGCAGACCTGAGAGAAAGAGAAAGAGCTTGTCGATAAGAACCGAGAGTTTTGTTTTGCTTGCCTCGTCGAGGAGGAAATCCACCACATTGTCATCGTCGACCACTTCCCGGAGCGGGTCTCTCAAGTACTGCGTGTCCAGTTGGATTTGCTGGAAGCCACAGCGGCTAAACGTTTCAAGTCGGACGTACTCTTGGAAGCTCTTGAGAGCGATCTTGACAACCATGGAGATTACCGATGCCTGGGAGAAGAATCGAAGCGAAAGACGAGCTTTAGAGCAAGTTGGTGATGTGAGTTTTTCATACCTGCGTCAATTCGGGCCTGGTGAATATCTCAACTCTTTGCTTGAACAGCTTTGCTACGTCCCGCTCGAGTAAGTGCGTCTTTCCACGGTTGTTTAGCCTGCTGGAGCGAGAATCCCCGCGGGTGGTGTTACTGCTGCGAGTGGAGCTTGAGCTTCCGGCGCTATCAGAACGACGATGGCTCTTTCCAGGTTCCAATACTTGCTTCACCTCTCCTTCCATTCCTTTCACCTTCGCAACCGGCTACGTGAGATCTTTGGACGAGAAAGAAATGATACGCATTACCTCGTCCAATAGCAAGTCTGCAAACATCCGAACGTCCCTGGGCTCTTTGTACTGGTTGCAGAGCATTTCAGTTAGCCAGTCACCAGAGAAAGTTGGTATTACCTGGAGCCAGTTCGGCGTTGTAATGCTCTTGCAGATCATGATGGAAAGCTTTCGTGATCGGACATCAATGAACTGCAAAGGAAGATATCAGCAATGCCTGACCAACATAATCTTTACTAACCTGACGCAAAAACTTCTCTGCTGCAGCACGAAACGCTCTGCAAATCTCGGAAGGAAGAAATGCAGGACGATCACCCAGTGAACCACCAATGAAAGAATCGCCTACTGCCTGCAAATTGATATGAGTATGACTTTCAGCTGATTATCCGCATAGTCGAACCTCTGTAATTCTCGGAACTCCTTCCTGCTCGATAAACGTAGACAAACGAGATAGAAGCAAGACGAATCCCGGAGCAGGAGAACCCAAGCGTTGATCAGAACCTTCGCCTTGGGTTGCACTGGCCAATGACAACGAGATGAAGTGGTCCACAAGAGATCCAAAAAACTCTTGAAAACCGCCTTGAACGAGGTCAATATAAGCGTCCCTCCAGCTGACCAGAAAATCCACACTGTCATCTAATAGTTGAGTGAGGTCCTGTTACGAGAAGGTAATGTGCCTTGGAATAAAACGAACTCCAAGTTAATACCTTCAGAACTTCGAGTCCCCCATTAACAATTAAATTTTGCACGTTTTCAAGGGATAGAAGCAACGGCTTTTGCTGGTCCTTGGCCTGCTCTTGCTTGGGAGAGTGAATATCCGAAAGAGCACCTGTTAAGTAGCTTTATAACCAACTTTGAAGGGACTAGACAAAGATCGGACCTGTTACTTGGGCGTATAGCACCTTGAACTTGTGGTTGACGTGTTGTTTAACAGCCGACTCGACAGCCTGTAAGTAAACCAGTGAGCACTCCAGTCCTTGAAGGAAATAACAGACTCTAACCTGTATGGCACCGTCAATAAACCCGGCTTCCGGCATCACTTCGTGCATCTTGGCTACATCAGCAGATAAACTTTCTGCAAACGATCAATCAAAGTGATGAAAGGAGTGTCGAGACTGAAGGACACAAACTTAGTAAGGAAATCAACTCCGCGGCAGAAAGGCTTCCAGCTTCCGGCTGCAACGATACATTGACGTTTGCAAAGTACCTGAGAGTAATGAAAGTTAGGAAGCCACAAAATAGTGGCAAGACTGACTTGTCCAAAAGATCCTTCGCAGCTTCGTTAAGACGACTTTCCCCCGTTGGAAATATGGATCGAAATGCCGTTGCTGTTTGAGTAAATTCGGTAATAAATTTCTGTGAAAATTTGTTCAGTTAGCCTCACTTATGCATTGAATTACCTTTGCGTCATCGGGAGACTTGCTTTTGTGCGACAAAGTTTGAAGTTCTAAAAGGTGTTTCATGTTGCTTGTCAAGAACCCATCCATCAGAACATCAACCTATGAAATAGTTCAAAGATAACAATTGTAAAGTACGTTACTAAAAATCCATCCGGTATACAACCCCACCGGGAACTTGAGTTGTTGAAGCAAGGCCACTGCTTCAGCTCGCCCAGGCAATGGTTCAGAATCTGCTAAGAACTTGGCCTGGAAAAAAGTGTGACAACCAGAACCTCAAGAAACAAACAGTAGAAAATGCACCTGAAGGCGCTTTGAGATCGTCGCAATCACCTCCTCGCTCTCCTGTTTACACGTTCTAAAAGACGAGCTACCATAAGTCTCTAATACTGGGCTCGCTCCCACGTAAAACTTCACCGCCTGAGCATAATCTCCTTCTTTCAGGCACTTCCTCAAGCGTTTTGGGAGGTCAAAAACAAACTGATACAGCACTTCCCCAATCAGGCACAGAAACAAGAATAAGACATCGTTTCTTTACCTGGACTTTCCGCAGGAGACTTCGTGTACCATTTAATTCTTCTATCCGTCCTCTTCTCTCAAACAGCGAGGCGTTTATGTTATCACTTTTCGTTCGCACTGCTGTCACCTAGCAATTCTGAAATCTATGAGCATGAGCTCAACGATCTCGAAGGCACTCTCACCTTTTCCAGAAGCTGCTGCATGTTGGATTCCATGCCCGCGACATTATCCTTCATCCTGCAAGCTCCTACTGTCATACATTTGCTAGAAAGTCCTGGAAGCGAAGCAAAACGAATTTCACGTACACCTTGATAGTGTCTGTCGCACTGATGAACTTGTTGTAGTTCTCGTACACCAGCATTTGCATGTCACTGTCCAAGTTCTTGATCTCCGCGGCCACCTCGACGTGCTTCTTGAGCAAGGTCGGTAAATTCGTTTTCCTGACCTGCGCAGACAGACAAAAAGAAATGTCACCTCTCGATCTCCCCCGGAAGTAAAAAATGCGGCAATGCAATGCTATGCACCAGAGAAGCCATGTAGCGCTCCGGCTCGAAACCCTTGGTGTTGATCTGGAGCAGAGTATCCCGGCGCCTGGCGCTGACACCTCCATCGCCGGGAGCATCCAGATCGAAGTCACCGGAATCGGACTCGTCGGATTTGTAGAAGCTGCTGAGGAGCTCCCGGACGCGCCGCGCCTTCTCGTCCAGATCCTCCGCCATGGGAGGAGGATCCAAATCGCCCCCAACCCTAACCCTGGGTTTAGTAGCTACCGCCAAAAACCAAAGCTTAAACAGATCCTGCAAGAAAACTGAGACTTTCACGAAGTTCCAATTAATCTATAAACATCGATTGTCCATCCAACTCAATTGCCTCACAAATCATCATGTCTCCTCGTGTTTCATGCTCCTCCATAGCTATCTTAGCACTAGTTCTAGAGATTTTGATCATGGCCGAGTCCTTGGATCATGATCATCGCACCGCATTTCAATCCTGCTGGCCAGATCCCAGCGCCTGGGACACCTTCAACTCCTCCATCGATGGAAGGCTCATCGAAGTCTTGCCTCCAGCGGCGCCCTGTCACAGCTTGCGAAATCGTGCGAGAGAAATGGAGCTCGCCATTTTGGAGGTCGGATCAGCCGCAGTCCAGCAACTGGGAAGCAAGCGGCAACCAGAGCTGCCTCATCTCCTCCCCTCCCAACTCGAGCTTCTCGCGCTCTGTTCCAGTCTACTCTGTGAATGCCTCGACTCCATCTCACGTCCAAACTGTGGTGAAGTTTCCATCCGCCAAGAACATCCACACCGGGCGATCTGGCACTGGATCAGGCACTGGTGATGTAAGCTGGCCATTATGCCAGGAAATCTATCAATCAGTAGAACACTACAAGTTGTTTACTTTGATGTCCAGACTACTGCTCTCCTCAATGTCGATTTATGGTCCTGGGAATTGATCGTTGACGACAACAATCTCAACTTTGTGCTGCATAGCCTTCTGATCTTCTCGGGTAATCTATGAAGAGAACAAATTGTTCTTTCACTTGGAAAATGGAAGAAAAGTACATTGAATTTGTAGAAATTTATTTGCTGTTTGTTCAAAATCCACATATTTCTATTGATCACACCGTTATCAAGATCCATGAAACTAAAACACCCCACATTGAGGTTGTTTAAATTGACTACCTTCAAACTAACTTCTCAATATCTGAACAATACTTATATGGTTGAAACATTCATGATGTTCCTTTTAAGTCTTTATTATCCAAGCAACCTTAAGTGAACACCCAACCGAAAACTAGATGGTTAATTATAAATTTTAATTAAGTAACATTGTGTTTGTTTTCTTGTGATCCATGCTCTTTTAATATGCAATTGTATTATTGAATAATAATACACTTAATAGTGAGATCTAAATGTACTTGAAAATTAAATCTTTTGATGCTTGATATGACATTTTTATATGCTTTGTTACGTACATAAAAAAAATTATGTAATATAACCATTCACGACATAAAGAATAAAATAATTACTTATGGTAGCTAAAAGTCATTCAATGGATATATTTTTTATGTGCTCAAGTATATTATATTTTTGTTTGCTTTAGGAATAACCAATTTGCAATATAACCATCAAGGTCATAAAGAATAAAATACAGTCACATTTGATATATAAATGAACTAATATCCCCTACAATGAGTTCTTGGCGATAAAGTCACTGTGAAAGCTCATGTTCTTCATCTGGTGAAGCCAGATGTTGAGAGATCCAGCCGCAGTGCCAATGTCACACCCACAGCATTGGATCAAGATTCTCCATGCTAGGTTTCCAATATCCTCGTAAACTTGGGCCATGTCATTCCAAGAAACAAGATCTTGCCTTGAAATCCTGTGGAGCTCCACGATTGTGGCCCCAAACTCCACACTAGCGCAACAATCATCGAAGTGGCGCTAATCACAACATCCGATTGCCTCATGTTTAGCTGTGTGAACACCGCAATGAGCGTGTTCCACAAACACAGCTAGTCAAAGCATGAGGTTAGAGACGCATAGTTGCATCAGTGCATTCCAAGCGACGACATTGCGTATGATTCAAACGGCGAGGAATGCTCTGGTAGCACGCACGAGAGCCACAGTGTATGGAGAGTTCTCATCATTCATCCAAAACAGAGCTATCCATTCTTGCAGTCAGGCGAGCAAAAACCAAAAGAGCTTGTCATCATGATAAGAACTCCATTCCATCGATTTTCTAGCCATTGATCTTCGTGCTAGCATGGGTTTAGCATGCATATGTAGTTGTGACAAGACCCATGCAACGTCATACCATGGCCTGTAAATTACATATTGGTTCCTTAAGCAATCAACATGTAGTATATGTACATTTTATCTCTACTTTATTTTCTTACAAATTAATTGTCATATGAAAGGAAACAAGGAACATAGTGACCAACGTTATCCCACTCTGATAGGGCCGTGACAAACCATCCCCGTATTTTCCTCTGATAATTCTCAATTGGAAAATCACTTGCAGAAAAAAAAAATGGATGATGAATTCCTCCCCTCCTATTAAATAGAGTGGAAGTAACAAAAGGTGATTAGGACCTTTCATCCAAACCAAGAAGGTGGATTATTATGTTATGTTTTGGAGGTGATTGCTCAGTTTTCTACTCCTACCAGGAGTGTCACATATCCTCTATTTCCAAAATTTTAACTTTGCTCAGTCACGACAACTGAGCAAAATAAACAACAAAATAAACAAAACTCCTCTTGCTGAAGATTCTATAAAATAGAATTATAAATTTAAGCTAGGAAAGTTCCAGAGTTTTGTGGCTAACTTCATGGCATTGTCTGCTGCTCGTCGCGCAAAATCGATACCTTGCGTAGCACACCCGCTGTCCGCGACACACACACTGATCAATCTCCTTTGGGTTCATCCCATAGTCAGCTAGGACTATAGACACGAGGAGGGTGTGGCTGCAAGCCGAGAAGATGCTGACGATCCCGTGTTACCTCGAGACTTTTCCAAGAGAGATAGTCAAACCATAGCACTTCCACGAAGTTCCAAGTTATCGATAAACATCCAGCATTCACACTCGATTGTCTCACAAATCACAATGTCTCCTCCTGTTTCTTGCTCCTCCATCGCTATCTTAGCACTGATTTTGCTCGTTGCCGATGCCCGGTCGTCCTTGGATCACGATTGTTTGTGCACCGCATTTCAATCCAGCTGCTGGCCAGATCCCAGCGCCTGGGACACCTTCAACTCCTCCCTCGATGGAAGGCTCGTCAAAGTCCTGCCTCCAGCGGCGCCCTGTCACGAGAGCCACTTCGATGAGCAAGCTT
>NW_003314274.1:1374468-1397070 GCF_000143415.4 Selaginella moellendorffii
GTAAGGTTTGCATCCGCCAAGAACATCCGGCTAGTGATCAAGAACACCGGGCACGACTTCTTTGGAAAGAGCACTGCGGCTGGATCTCTCAGCATCTGGACGCACCACATGAAGAACATGAGCTTCCACGACGACTTTGTCGCCAAGAGATGCTCAGTGTCCCCGGTATCGGCAGTGACGGTCGGAGCTGGAGTCCAGTGGGAGGAGCTCTACCAGGCGGTGTTCAAGCAAGGTAAAGTGATCGTCGGGGCTGGGGGTGTTACTGTTGGAGCTGCCGGTGGATATCCACAGGCCGCTGGACACAGTCCAATCTCTCCAGCCTTCGGCCTCGCAGCGGACAATGTCTTGGAGTATGAAGTAGTGACTGCTGCTGGAGATCTCGTTGTTGCTAACGGCTGCCAAAACGAGGATCTCTTCTGGGCTCTTCGAGGAGGCGGAGGAGGAACTTTTGGAGTCGTGGTCTCCGCTACACACCGGACTCATCCACCGCTGACAAATCTCGCCTTCGCTGTCTACACCATCAATGCCACCGACAGATCCAGCTTCCTGGACTTGCTCACAAACTTTGCCGTGATCCATCCCAGTCTCTCGGAAGCTGGATGGTCGGGATACTTCCTACTGTCCAGCCAGAGCTTGCAACTCTCCAGGCAGACCTTGCTGGTCTTGTATATTCTTCCCAACAAGGACGTGTCCTTCGCAAAGTCGACGCTAGCACCGTTCCTGGACTACGTTGAGAAGCATCCAAAGCTCCAAGGAAATGGGAGCGTGGTCTCTCTTTCATCGTTCCAAGAGTATTACTCGCAATTCCTGTGTGGAGGCCAGAATTCCTGCGTCAACTCCAACAACTCCGCTATTTCGGCCGCTCTCTCCTCCAGGCTGATCCCAAAATCCCTCTTCGACAGCCGCAAATCCGTGGAGCAGCTGTCGGATGCCCTGATCTCGATCCTGGAGCGCTACCCGGCGTCGATCTTGGGCGCATTCGTGGCCGGCGGAGCAGTGGCAAGGCCGCGAGAGGAGAATGCCGTGAATCCGGCATGGCGCCGAGCCCTTTTGTTGGCGATTATCAGCAGCGGCTGGAGCGATGGGGCGAGCCTGGAGGAGCAGCGCGAGGTTGCAAGGAATGTGAGCGCCGCGAACAAGCTGCTCATCGATCTGACGCCTGGATCGGGAACTTACATCAACGAGGCGGATTTCAACGAGCCGGACTGGCAGCAATCCTTCTTCGGCGAGCACTACCCTCGCCTCCAGGCCATCAAGAGCAAGGTGGATCCATCCGGCCTCTTTCGCTGCCATCACTGCGTCGGGAGCGAGAAGTGGAGCGACGACCTCAATTGTCCACGGTCCAGTGAATGATTAGGGTTCTTGTCGATAATATAGATTATTATGCTGTAATGCTTTAAAACCTTTTATATATTGTTTTTTATTTGAATATTAACCGTTGGAGAGCATATGCTAGAATATCACAATAAAATACTTTTGAATTTTAAGAATTATTTTCTCTAAAGTTAAGTAGCCATAATATAAGTTACATCATTTACAAATTACGCTAGCATTGGACCAAAAGCTTGTAAGCTCCAGAGTTTCGCGGCTCGAGCTTCATGGCATTGTCCGCTGCTCGTCGCGCAAAATCGCTACCCTGCGTAGCACACCCGCTGAGCAAGCTCGTCCACGACACGGAGTTGGGCTCATACGGCATGTTGCTGATCACTTCCACGGCCTCGTCGATCTTCCCAGCTCGCCCCAACAGATCGATCAAGCACATATAGTGATCCTCCCTGAGGATCATCTCATAGTCAGCTCCTATAGACACGAAGATCTGGCAGCCCTCGGCGAGCAATCCTCCGTGGCTGCAAGCCGAGAGAACGCTGACGAACAAAACCGCGTCGGGCTCCAGTCCTTCCACTCCCGTGCTCTCCCGGAAAACCTCGAGACTCTTCCGCGAGAGACCCGCCTGGGAGTACGCCTCGATCATCGCAGTGACGGACAACACATTCCTGCTCGTCATCGCGTCGAAAACCCGCTTTGAATCTTCCAGGCACCCGAACTTTCCATACATGTTGACGAGCGCAGTCCCCACCACCACGTCGTCCATCGAAGAACTCGGCAGCGATTCTGATTCCTCCACCAGAGTCGAGTGGATGATCCTCGCGTGAGCCAGTGACGCAGCGCCGCAGCTCGAGCACGCATCGAAGACGCTGGCAAATGTGAACTCGTTGGCAAGGACGCCGTCGAGATCCATGGCGAGAAAGAGCCGGATAGCGTCTTGGCCGCGACCACTCTGAGCGTACGCCACTACCATCGCATTCCACGGAAGGACACTGTTCTGGATCAAGCCCGTGTTCTTCATCGTGTCAAATGTCGTACGAGCTTCCTCCACGCTGAAACACCGGCCGTACATGGCAACGAGCGAGGTGAGCACAATCACGTCACTTCCAGCGCTGGAACTGACAAGAACATCGGCGTGTAGGAGTCGCCCATCCTTCAGATCACCACAGGAGTCGATCGTAGCGGCGAAGCTCACGCTGTCGGCTTGAAATCCCTCGAGATCCATGAGCCCAAATGCCTTGATCGCGTTCTTGCCTTGCCCAGCTTTGGCAAATGCTGTGATCATCGCGGTCCATGACACTAAATCCCTTCTAGGCATTTGATCGAAGAGCTTCTTCGCCTCGACGACCATGCCGGCTTGAGCGTACCCAGACACCATCGAATTCCACGACACGAGATTCCTCTCGGGCATTTTCTCAAAGATCTTCCTCGCTTCCCTGATATGCCCGTTTTGGGCATACGCTGCCACCATCGCCGTCCAGGAGATCACATCCCTCTCGCTGTCCTGGATCGAGTCGAAGAGATCTCGCGCCTCTCGGATCAATCCAACCCGAGAGTACGCCGTGAGCATCGAATTCATGGCGACGATGCTGCGGTGGGGCATTTTGTCGAGGAGGCTTCTGGCGTGGCCGAGATGCCCGTTGCGTGCGTAGGCCGAGATCATGAGGTTCCACGAGTAGACATTGGGATCCCGGATGGATTGGAAGACGGCCAGAGCCTCCTCCACGCTGCCACAGCGGCCATACATCTTGACGAGCTGGTTGCCGAGAAATCTGCTGGTGCCGTGGCCTCCGTCGCGGATTTGGGAATGTATCGCCCTAACCTGTGACAGATCCCGGCACGCATTGAGCTGCTCGCCGAAGATCGTCGATTGATCCGGTGGAGGACGCCGGTCGCTTCCCCGGATCATCATACCTCCTGCTCACAAAACCGCCAGGAGATTGATCGCTCCCGGCAGTGACCTGCGGCCCCTGGAGCATAGATCGCCATTGGCGCCAAAAGGAAAACCCTAATCTTCCACAAGAGAGAGAATAAGAACCCTAAACTATATCATTGTTACTATGTTGTTTTTGGAGATTTCGTCATGATCAATGGCGGAGGATCAAACGATAGCCGATCAAGCTTTGGGAAAGCTCGTGAACATATCACGCAGCTTATCCATGGGAGTCGCGAGCAAACCCAGCGCAGCCTCCACCATCACCGGCTTCTCCGGGACCATGGTATGTGGCCTCGTCGGCGCGATGCTCTTGCCCAGCGCAAACGTAGCTCCCGCGGTCTCTCGCGCGCCAAGCCCCACCTCTTTCTCCACCAGCGCCAGATCCTCGCTCTCCTCCAGCTTGATGTGCTCGCGGAGCTCCTCCATGAGCTTGTCCATCTTGGGCTCCATCTCCTTGGCGTCACTCATCGACTCCATCTCCGCGAGCATCTCCTTCACCTTGTGGTGATCCTCGCGGGATTTGTCGGCCAGCTTCTTGCCTCGATCGCCCATGGTTTCCATCATCGGGTAGAGGACCAGCTCCTCGGACACCGAGTGGCGGCAAATCTCCCACACGAACTGGTTGAACCACTTGAGCGCCGCCTCGCCATCGCTGTCCTTGAGCGATTTCTTGTAGTACTTGTAGTAGTCGTCCAGCTCCTCGTGATCCTTCTTGATGCGCTCGATGATGTCGCTGCTACTCCCGCCCTTGGCCGACGCTTCCTCGTGGTGCTGCTGCTGCTGCGCCATGAATCCTCCCTGCGACGAAATAAAGGACTTATGAAGAGATCGCAAAGCGACACAGATTGTAATTGATCCCAGTTGATCGATCACGCGTCGATCATAACTCTGCAAAAGGGAAGAATTATACCTTGGATTGCAGGAGACGAAACGAAGAATAGCGAGGAGGGATGGTCCTTCGCGAGTAAGCTGGAAGAGGAGGGCGATTGAGCACCAATTTCCTTGCAAGAGTCGCTAGAGCCATGGGAAGAACAAAACCTTCGTGAGGATCTAAAAAGAGGCTACATTCGGCACCCATGGGAATCGCCAGGTGTTGGTCTCCATGCATGCAGCTCCTCGAATATTCGCGGGAAAGTGAGATCTGATGCGTGTGCCAGAGTGTATGGGCGGAGCGAAGCTTTATAACGAGCATCATGAGCGCTTAGAAAGTAGTTTCCGACTGGATCGCTAGATGATCGAGCAAGTTTAGGAATGGACCGACGCCTGTGAAGGGTGCCTGGATGAAGACTTCACTTCCTTGATCTTGAGCGTCCTCATCCAAGATCCCTCCCGGGTACGCTGGATCCTTCGAGCCTCCCTCCCAGCATCGCGTAGGATAACCAGCTGGGAGTGATGAGGTTTCCAGCTCCCACCGGGTCCGAGAGGCAGGAAAGAGTAAGGAAGGAGAGAAATCGATAAAAAGATCTCTATCTTCACGAAAAGAATGGATTCTAGAGAGCTTACGTTCCATCTAGGAACGACAAGCTTTGAGGCGACGCGAACCACAGCTGCCTATCGGATTTCTGCCACACAAGAACGAGCAATCCATCATCAGTCTCGAGAAATTTCCACAATGTATAGCATAGCATCGATTAAGCAAGGAGAACATTAGCTTGTCCGATGTGGCTCTCACCACGATGGCAGAGCGGCGGAGCTGGAAACCCTGTGGCATTCCCAATCACCAGCTGCTAGCGGCGCTGCCATGATAGATCGCGATCGATCGATGGCAAGCTCGTCTTTTTCGCGCCAAATTCACGCCAAATTCACTTCTGTGCCGACGTGGCAGGGAAGAGCTATCGCCCTAGATTCTCGTAAGTGAGCATTCTAGCGAATGGATTCGTCATACGGCACGATCCCCACGATTCCATCGTCTCTGTCGCTCGGTATGGTGTAAGAATTTGTCAGCCATGGATTTTCTTTCTTCGCAGCTACTCAAGTAGGATTTTAATGAAGAAGAGGAAGTGGACGAAAGGACGATGACTTCGACGTTGATGACTAAGATCTCGACTTTGTGAGAGATCGTCCCAAGGGTGAACGAATCCCAATCCCAACGAGAGAGAGCCTGCACGAAGAACGCTAACAGCGAGGAGGATGAGGTACTTTCGCGGAGAGCTAGACAAGTACGCAAACAAGTCCGACTTCAGGCCTTGCTGCTTCTCCTGCGAGTCAAAGCGAAGCTGTCGACCACATATGGGATTTACAGGAACACGATCGAGTATATCTCAGACAGTTCTGCTCTACGCATACAGGGTGGTGAAGGCCAGAAAGATGGGACCGGGTATCGATTGCACGACAATATCCATCGACAACATCTGGTTCTACAAGACGCAGAAGGAACTGAGATATGGAACTTACGAGTTTCCATGTAGCTTTACAGTTTACGTGAAGAAGAAGAGCTTCAAAAAGTAGCGGTCCTTCACAACGAAAGTTGGTCTGGATAATACCCTTCGCCTTCGTCCTCGCCTTCACCTTCGGTGGAGTCGGCACCAACTTCCTCGTAGTTCTTCTCCAGAGCTGCCAAGTCTTCTCGAACTCTCCTTCCTCCATTCCCTCGCCGATGTACAAGTGGACGAAGGCACGCTTGGCATACATGAGGTCGAACTTATGGTCGATCCTGGAGAAGACCTCTGCAATGCTGGTGGAGCTGGAGATCATGCAGACAGCACGCTGGACTTTGGCAAGATCACCTCCAGGAACCACAGTCGGAGGCTGATAGTTGATCCCGCACTTGAATCCGGTGGGGCACCAGTTGACAAACTGGATGGTTCTCTTGGTCTTGATGGTTCCCACGGCCGAGTTGACGTCCTTGGGCACAACGTCTCCTCTGTACATGAGGCAGCAGGCCATGTACTTGCCGTGGCGGGGATCGCACTTGGCCATCATCGACGCGGGCTCGAAAGTGGTGGACGTGAGCTCCGAGACAGACAGCTGCTCGTGGTAGGCCTTCTCGGCCGAGATGACCGGGGCATACGAGGAAAGCATGAAGTGGATACGCGGGTACGGCACCAAGTTGGTTTGGAACACCGTAAGATCGACGTTCAGAGCAAAGAGAAGCCGTGAGAGACGAGATGATCTGTGACACACGGAGGAAGAGGAGGAGCATGAGATAGGTGCTTGGAAGGAAGACAGGTGCGAGCAAAGCTATGGATACCTGGGACACAAGCCGGTTCAGGTTGGTGTAGGTGGGCCTCTCGATATCGAGCGAGCTTCTGCAAATGTCGTAGATGGCCTCGTTGTCGAGGATGACAGCCACGTCGGTGTGCTCGAGCAAGGAATGCGTGGAGAGGACGCTGTTGTATGGCTCTACAACGGCAGTGGAGACTTGCGGGGAGTGAAGCCGAGCTTGGAGTTCTTGCCGTAGTCGACGGACAGGCGCTCCAGTAGAAGAGAGCCAAGGCCGGAGCCGGTGCCACCTCGAACAGCGTTGAAGACGAGGATCCTTGGAGGTCGGTGCAGTTGTCAGCGAGCAAGGCAACGAGTCAGAAGTTCTCACAGCTTTCCTCTGAACTCACTGGTGTAATGACCGCGGGCGAAGTTGTTTGCGGTGTCTTCCTTGCCGCTGATGAGCAGCTCCGGGTGGAAGAGCTGGCGATAAGTTCCAGTCCTGACTTCATCGATGACAGTCGGCTCCAGGTCCAGGAACACGGACCGGGGGACGTGCTTGCCGGCTCCGGTCTCGCTGAAAAAGGTGTTGAAGGCATCGTCGCCGCCTCCTACAGTCTTATCGCTGGGCATCTGTCCGTCAGGCTGCTCGCACGCGAAACGAGAAGAGTTCAAGCTCTTAGCGGTGAGTGGCAGTCAAGTTTTTGGTTTTTTTCTCACTTGGATCCCGTGCTCCAGGCAGTAGAGCTCCCAGCAGGCACTGCCGACTTGGATCCCGGCCTGGCCGATGTGGATCGAGATGCACTCTCTCATCTTGGAGCCGTCACTTCACCAGGATACACATTCTCGTCGAGTCCACCATTCCAGCTAGTTCTTCCTCCAGCAATTCTGGGTTCTTCAATGCTGATTTGGCAGCGTCTATCAGAAGCAACGGGCATCCACCACATATACGATATGTCTTCTTCCAATCCTGCTGACTAACATCAGACCATCCTCTGTCGGCCAAATACTTGAAGAACAATCCCTTGGCCACATAAACAACTTGAAAGGGATCGACGGAGGTTGCGCCCAAAGCCGTGCTCGAGTGTCTCAAGACCATGGCCCCGACCATGGCACGCCAGAGAGAGGCAACTGTGATAATGGTGAGAATCTGCGAGGGTGGAACATCGTCATCCACATCGCTGAGAGTATTCCCAAGAATCCTAGAGAACATCTCAAAGAAGTGAAGTGGCGCCTTGACGTTCTTGTCCACCTCCCAAATGCTCTGGAACCGCTCCCTCGCCTGACCGCCACCTTCAAGCTGCGATCCCTAAAATGCCCATGCATGAGCTTGGCGGGAAAATGAGATTTTGATGGCTTTGTGGCATGCTGCTGGGCGATCACAGACGTGTAGATAGCTTTGCCAGAGCGCTGAGGTCGTGCAATGCGCCGGGGGATCTTCTCAAAGGCAGGCAAATTCACGCAGAGATTGTGCGCAGCCACTTCTCCCAGAACAGATTTCTCCAGAATCTTGTTGTGGAGATGTATGGGAAGTGTCGGAGCGTGGAGGAGGCCTGGCGGGCGTTTGAGACCATCGAGCACCGCAACATGTTTTCGTGGAGCATGATAATCATGTCATATGCCCAGAATGGGTATCTGCTTCAAGCACAAGAAGTGTTTGATTCCTTGGTCGAGAAAGATACCGTGGTTTACAATACCATGCTAAAGGCATATGCCGAAAACGATGATTTTTCAGAAGCCAGAGTTTTGTTCGATGAGATTCCTGATAAAGATGCGGTATCATGGAATACTATGCTTTCAGCATATGCCAAAATCGGGCATCTTGATCTTGTGGAAAACATTTTCAAAGACATGCCAGTTAGAACCGTTGCCTCGTGGAACACCTTGATCGTTGCGTACAAAGGTGCTTGTCTTGAGAGAAGCTCTCTTGGAGCTTTTGTTTCCATGGATCATGAAGGCTTTCAGCCCAACAAGATCACTTTCGTTGGAGTGATCGACGCTTGTGCCCAGGGAAAGATCCTCGACTTTGGAAGGTTGGCACACGAAGAGGTATGTTTTGCTGGACTGGAGTTTGATGTTCCCATCGGCACTGCTCTGATAAAAATGTATGGAAAGTGTGGGAACATAAACCAAGCCATGGCTTTGTTCCGCAAAATGCCGCTCAAGAACACGATCACTTGGAACACAGCGATAACAATCCATGCGGAGGACGGGAACCTCGACGAAGCGTACAAGATCCTGCGAGAGATGCCACGGCCAAGTGTGGTCTCCTGGAATGCACTGCTCGCGGGGTATGCCTCTCAGATCGATCAAAGCGGCGACCCCCTTTCCCAAGCTCGAGAGATTCTGGAAAAGATGGCGGAGCGAGACGTGGTTTCCTGGACGACGATGATCTCCTTGTATTCTCGGAATGGCCTGAGCAAGGAAGCGATGAGTTGCTTCAAGAGAATGGATCTAGAAGGCATCAAACCCGATAGAATCGCGCTGGTGGCCATCGCCGAGGCATGCACGACCCTCGCAGACGCTAAACACGTCCACGAGATCGCCAGCCATGAAGCCACTGTGGAATCCGACGTAGAACTCGCCGCAGCGTTCGTCAACCTGTATGGAAAGCTCGAGAGCCTCCACGGCGCGAGCAGAGTCTTCGATCGAGCTCGGGGCTTCTGCAAGCCGTGGAGCAGCATCGAGACACACCTGTGGAACTCCATGCTCGCGGCGCTCGTCCAAAGCAAGGCCGCCAGAGATGCCATCGTGTTCTTCCGCGGGATGCTCCTGGAAGGGGTTCGATCCAACGAGACCACTCTCGTCACCGTCTTCGAAGCCTGCAAGGCCTCCTCCTCCGCCTCCTCGGCGCTGCCACTGCTCCGGTGCTTGCAGGAGAGCGTCGTGAGACGAGCTTCTTTCGCAGCGAGCACCGTGGTCGAGACCGCTCTCCTCGGTTGCTATGGAAAGCTGGGAGCTCTAGCGGACGCCATCGCCACCTTCGATGATCTTCTCTCCAGCTCGCAAAACGTTGTCTCCTGGACGGTGATGATCTCGGTGTGTGGCGAGCTCGGGCATCCCAGGCAAGCGCTCGAGCTCTCGCGGAGGATGCACCTCCACGGCATTCTCCCCGACGACACGGCAGTGACGACGCTCCTCTCGGCGTGTAGCCACTCGGGCCTCCTGGACGAGAGCTTCCGGCTGTTTGGATCGATGAGGCCCGACTTTGGCGTTGACCCGCGGATCGAGCACTACGTCTGCGTGATCGATCTGCTGGGACGAACTGGACAGCTGCTCGAGGCTGAGGTCCTGATGAGCAGCGATCACTTTGCTCGGCTCGGCCTCGAGGCGAACGAGTGTGCGTGGACGGCCTTCCTTGGAGCTTGCCGAGATTTTGGAGACGTTTCTCGAGGTGCCACTGCTGCCAAGGAAGCATTTGTCTCGGATCCGGAGAACTCTGGCCCCTACATGCTACTCTCGGACGTGTGCGTAAACTCTGGGTGATCTTCTTACGTAGAACAAATATTTTCTTCGAGCTCTTGGGCGATCTTCTGCCATTATTCCAGTGCTCGGAAAACGACCTTCTGTTGTACCTATTCCTGCGAGACGTCGGTGCTCATGTTCCAGAACTCGTTCTCTAGCTGCAGTACTCGAACGAATGCATCTTCGCCGCGCTGCTTCACCTCGTTTGATCCTGTGCTCTCCACTGCTGCCTCTGCAATCGATCTCAGCAAATCGCAGTAGCTGCCGAAGCTCGGACTGCCCCAGCGCCCGCAAGCTTCCACGAGTTGATGCGGTGTCTTAGAACCTGGTTCGAGGCAAAACGCGAAGCTCTCGAAGTAGACATGCTCAATGGCCCAAAAGGTGGACAAGACGACGGCATAGTCGACGCTTGGTTGGCTCATATCCTCCAGAAATCTTTTATGGATGTCCATGCAAGAAGAACAAGAAGAAAATTAAAAACATGTAAGCTCCGGGATGTATGATCCTACCTGCAGTAGTCTTGTGTAGTTTTCTTGGGAGGCAGATCTTCCAATCCAATTTTCCAGACCAAAGCCTCCTTCTGAAACCACTGGAGCTCGTCATGAAGCGCGGAAGCTCCGGACAACAAGGTCATGAGCGTCTCGTCACTGGCATTGGACGGGATTTTGGCCAAGATGCTTCCAATGAAACGCACGAACGCCTTGACAAAGATGTAGTCTTGCCCCTGCAGAGAAAACATAAAAATGACTCCAGATCTATCACAAAGAGAAGCAAACCATCTGGAAACTTACCAGCCATCGTTTGTAGCAGCTGAGATCCACAGAGCCATTCCGGATGCTTACAATATAAGGATGATGAGTTGTGGCTCTGTTGTAGAGCTCAGCGTGGCGAGACTTCCACTGCGAGAGCGCCATAGCCAAGAGCCTCTTCTCCAAATGGTGCCCTACTAAAGTCAACCAGGGTGATGTTTATAAACTTTTCCCAGTGTCAATCGTCCCTTCTCCAAAGCTTCCGAAAGATTTCATCTTTCCTGGCAAAGAGGCCCTCTCGATTCCCATAAAAGTTGTTGGATTCCCTGTTTCGATCTGTTGCTACCGTAAAAAAAAAAAAACGAAACTCTCCTGCAAAAAAAAAAGAAAAGAAAAGTTTTGGTTCTTCGCTTCCTCCTCGAAGAAAAACTTACGTGTGGCGTGCTGGTATTTAGTACTTCCGGCTTGCGCTCGAGAGCTTGGCCAGCAATGCCTCTTGTTCTTGCTTGACAGCCATGAGAGAAAGATGTTCCACTCGCAATCTCTATGAATGAAAAATGTAGTAGGACGTATAAAGAAAGAAAATTGCTACCTCGAGTTCTT
Source organism: Selaginella moellendorffii (assembly GCF_000143415.4). Lineage (NCBI taxonomy): Eukaryota > Viridiplantae > Streptophyta > Lycopodiopsida > Selaginellales > Selaginellaceae > Selaginella > Selaginella moellendorffii. Next base: position 1,385,689 of record NW_003314274.1, read on the forward strand.
CTTTCCTTCGATCGATCCCTTCTTTCACGACCTGCAATTCCTGCGGCCGCTTTTCCATCTCGTCTCGCACCAAATTCCTCGTCCCAATCGCGCACAGCTTCGCATTCTCGATCTTGGACGCGCGCTCGCCCACTTGGCCCAGAAGCTCTTTCACTAACTGCACAAAAGCACCGATTCCATCGATTAGAATGCCAGGGAGAAAGACACACGCGATCCATCAAGAATGCGAGTGATTTTCTTGCATGATCACACCTTGTTGAAGCTGGAGACCTTGGATCGAAATGCCGCGCAGGAATTCTCGACGGAGTGGCAGCGCGCGTACGTGTCGGTGGGCAACAGGCGCACGCACGACTCCTCATCGATGCTCACAAGCGCCATAGCCACAAAAATATTTGTGCCTGGAACCCTAACGAATGTTCTTCATGGAAGAAGACGATGCGTGGCGGTCGTGGCTGGATTCCGCGATCGCGCACTTGATCGGCTCCAAGGTCCTTCGCTCCATGCGCACTGTGAGTGTAGCTAGCGGCGCCAGCAGCGCCACTAGCAGCGGCAATGCAGGTGGATTTTCCGATAATCGAGGCGACTGGGAAGATCAAGCGGTACAACTCCAAGTCTCTCCCGAGACATTCCAGCGCTGGATCGATGATGAGCCTAGCACAGGTACGCGAAAGAGAAGTATGAGGAGTAAACTTTTTTGTTTCTCAGGAGAATCGTGTGGAGAGAAAGAGAGAATGCGATCGCTCATCCAATTCTCTGGAAACGATTATCTTGGACTCTCCATGCATCCGGCTGTTCGCTCCGCCGCATCCAAGGTGCTAGATCCAGTCTTTCATCTATCAATTTTTCTCTACTCCTTTCCAGGCTGCTATCGAATTTGGAATGGGACCAAGAGGCTCTGCTCTTATTTGTGGCTATACGATTCATCACAGAAGACTTGAATCGGCTATAGCATCGCTTAAAAACTCTGAGGTTCGTTTCTTTCTTACAAGCTTTTTACTTTTTTTTTTTCTTCTGTAGGAATGCTTGCTGTGTCCTACAGGATTTGCAGCTAATATGGCTGTTATGACCGCAATCTCCATGAACATTCCAGGCTTCTCCTCGCAGAACAAGATAGCTATCTTTTCCGACGAGTTAAATCATGCTTCGATCATCGACGGTGTCCGGGTGGCTCAAAGGCAGAATAACTCCGAGGTTTACGTCTATTCCCATAATAACATGAGAGAATTAGAAAGCAAGCTGTAAGTTCTTGTCCTCTGTTGACTTGCGTGTTTTAATCCTCTCTCTCTCTCTCTCTCTCTCTCTCTCTCTCTCTCTCTCTCTCTCTTATGCAGATCTTCCTGCAAACTTGAGAGGAAAGTCGTGGTTACTGACAGGTAAATCCACTTTAAAATCTGTCAAAGCTCTCAACCAATCTTTGGTGTAGTCTATTTAGCATGGATGGAGATTTCGCCCCTCTGGACAAGCTTGTCCAACTGCGGGATAAGTATAATTTTCTTCTGGTTATCGACGATGTAAGTTTTCTGTATCATCTTTATAGTTTTAGAATTGGAGTGCACCTACAGGCCCACGGAACTTTGGTCTGTGGTGAAAATGGAGGTGGAGTGGCCGAAGCTTATGGCGTCGAAGGAAAAATCGATGTTTATATCGGCACTTTGAGCAAAGCATTTGGTTGTCAGGGTGGTTTCATTGCTACCAGGTATGATTAGATTCTCTCCTCTCAACCGTTTCTTAAGCATTTTCTCTGCAGTCGCAAGTGGAAGTTGCTGATGCAATCTAGAGGCCGCTCTTTCGTTTTTTCGACTTCGCTCACTCTTCCCGTGGTGGCAGCGGCTCATGGTAAAGCTGTAAGCTAAAAACAGTTTCCTTCTTCATGACCTTGCTTATGGATTTTTGCTGTATGGCAGCTGCTCTCGTGGTTGCTAGCGAAGAAAAATGGCGGCGTCAAGCACTGTGGAGCAGAGTAAAACAATTTGCTGATTTGACGGGGCTAGACATACAAAGTCCAATCGTTCCGGTGGTCATTGGCAGCGAGATAGATGCACTCCTGGCGAGCAAGTAAGAGCCATGACTTTCCTTTTTATTAGTCCTCATGTTGCAAAGTCCAAACGACATTTCTTTTTCGTTACGTAGGGACGTTCTCAAGGCTGGTTTTCATGTACTGCCAATTAGACCACCAGTTGTTCCTCCAAATTCATCCAGGTAACCACATTTTCTCGTATTTAGAACTCACTGCTTGCTTCTTATGCTTATGTCTAGGCTTAGAATCACTTTGTGTGCCTCGCATACAGAAGCTCATGTACAGGCTCTATACGAAGCTCTTGCTCCATGGCTATCACGAAGCAAGACGATTGCCTTCGAGCCTCTCTCCAAGCTGTGAGACACGACAGATTTACAGGCGATTATACGAAGTTACTTTTTTCTCTGGTAACTCAAAGAATCACATGCATAACTCTTGTCTGTCACATGTAGAGACAGGAGGAAGTTTGCTTCCAACGCAAATCTTCTGCACTTCTATCCTCGTCCCGTCTACTTCAATTAAACGAGGTAAGTTCTTATGTTCTTGAGAGTTCTCACAGATAGGATCTAATCGTTTATCTTCAGACGTGAAAATGTCATTGGTTCTGCTGTTGTTGCTGCTGCTGCTGCTGCCCCTGGTTGTGCATTCGGTCCCAACGATCGGTGCCAGAGGAGTACTTGGCAAAGATGGAAACTCCATCGCTTATCTCGCAGACTTTAGAGTGAACTCCACCCCCATCTTTGACGAGAGGCCCGACGTCTTCTTTGCGATGGACACGAACGCGCAGCACGTCAGACTCTCCAGTAATTCGTGCGCCGCCGCCAACACACGCATCACCAAGCTGGGCCTCTGGTCGCTTCAAACAGCACAAGATGGCCAGGTTGCAAGTACGTCCGACTCGTTCCTCGGCAACGTTGACATCCTCTGCCGCAAGAAAGGCCGCAACGTCGCCCCGCTGAGCTCCAAGAACACGAGCTTGCCCGCGCAGCTCTCCAAAGTCGAGAAAACTCCTCTCAGGTTCGCCTATGTGCTTTGGGATCAAACGTTTGCAACGCTTCTCTTTGGTAAGACGCTGTGGATACAGTACACAGGTCTGGGGAGGACAGTACCGGTCGTGTTCGTCCACATTCCTCTCAAGCTGGACGCCACTGCCGCGAGCTACATGGTGAAGGTGACCGGCATTGGATTCAAAGAGTTTTTGATCCGGCAGAAGTACTACGTCGAGATCAGCGTCACCCAGCGCTTCACCACTCTCCCGTCCAAGATCTACAGCTTCATCGTGAATCAGTTCCAGCAAGAGGCAAGCGAGAAGAAGATCAAGCGAGTCTCCGCCAGCGCCTACAACGGAAAGCTGAGCTTGTGCTACCAGATGAGGAGCTCCGACGTTAGAGGATTCCGCAACGTCACCATGGTGTTTAGTAGCAAGTTCCGGTGGAGCGTTCCCGCGGACAAGTACTTGGTGCCAAAGCCCGGCACGAGCAACGTGTTTTGCTTGGCATATCTGCAAGCTCCTGGGAATGGCAGCCATGGAGTTATTGGAACGCTCCAGCAAGAACGCCGCGCCATGGACTTTAACTTGGAAACGAAGAGCTTGGGTGTAAGTTTTCCTCTCATTGGACCCCTCACCACTCCTTGAGAACAACTTCTCTCTCTGTTTAGTTTTCCAATAGAGCTGGAGCTCGAAAATCATGTGTTTTTCCTCTTCTTCTCCTAGAAAGAATGAAGAAAATCTTCTCGTCCGTAGATCGGCTATAAAGTTTTGGAAGCAAAAGAGTGTTTTCTCTTGAAAATCTTTGATCTTCCTCTTCGCCATAGTTCTCTTCCATGGATTCCAAGTTACCATTAATGTTTTTTGAGCGTATGAGACCACACACAAATAGCATGTGTGTAATATCGCGAAGCTATGGACGAAACTTACTTGAAAGGCTGCCACCGTCTTGCTAGCTACACGTGATTGACGCGATGTTTACAAGTCCAAATTGGTCGCCGCGCACTTGACTTCCTCGCTATAAAAATCCCGGTCCTCGTCTCCTCATCCAAGCAGATCTAGAGAACTTCCATCCAGTGTTTTTCAAGCTTTCGTAGGCTGTCTCTAGCTAGTACGTCGCGGATTGATCTTCTTATCTACTGTTCTTGGTGTGTCTTCTAGTGAAAATCTTGCTGGAAAACGATGTCGCCACTGCCAATGCTTCTATCACTGCTGCTATCACTGCTGCCCCTTTCAGTCCACTCGCAGATCCCGACCGTGGACGCCACGGCAGTGCTCGCCAGCGATGGGAACTCCATCACTTACCTCGCCAGGCTCGCGCTTAACACCACCCCCGTGGTCGATAGCGCCATAGATTCTCGCTTCGCCATGGACACGAACGCGCAAGTCGTCTCTTTCTCCAACACCTCTTGCCCCGCGGCGAGCAAGCTGGGAATCTCGACGCTCGTCACTGGAAACACTGGCATAGTCGCGGCCATGTCGGATTCCTTCGTCGCCAACATCGCCGTCCTCTGCCGCAAGAACAGCCGCAGCATCGCGGCGCTGGGATCCAAGAACACGGCCTTGCCCGCGCAGATCTCCAGAAGCCTTGGGCTTCCTCTTCGATTCGCCTACGTGCTGCGCGACACCTCCGCGTCGATCTTCGTCGGCAAGACGGGCTGGATCCAGTACACGCAAATCGTCCCACCCGTGACCGTGCCCGTGGAGTTCGTCCAGATCCCTCTCAAGCTGGATGGTGCCGCGAGCTACATGGTGAAGATGACCGGCATTGGAATCAAGGCGTTTCTCACCGGCCAGGAGGATAACGTCGAGATCAGCGTCACGCAGCGCTTCACCACTCTTCCGCCCAAGATCTATGGCTTCGTCGTGGCCCAGTTCCAGCAAGAGGCGAGCGAGAGGAAGATCAAGAGAGCTTCCACGAGCGCTTACAATGGGAAGCTGGGCTTGTGCTACCAGATGAGGAGCTCCGATGTTACCAGGTTTCGCAATGTGACCATGGTTTTCAGCAGCAAGTTCCGGTGGAGCGTTCCAGCGGACAAGTATTTGGTGCCAAAGCCCGGGACGAGCAACGTTTTCTGCTTGGCATACCTGGAGTTGGCTGCTGGGAATGGCAGCCATGGAGTTATTGGAACGCTACAGCAGGAAGACCGCGCCATGGAATTTAACTTGGAGAGGAAGAGCTTGGGTGTAAGCTCTCCCCTCATTGGAGCTCTTATCTCACCTTAACTGAAATTAACATGGTTTTGCTTGTTAAGTAACAAATAAAGAAATAAATAAAATAGCTTTATTATTAAGAACCTATGGTTTTCTAAGCATTATAAGATTAGATTAAATTAGGTAGATGTTTATGATCTGGTAAAAATCAAAAGGAATTAATTTGATTCTAGAATATTTTTGGAGGCAAGGAAGTATAGCAGAAGGGGGAGATTTTCTTGGGAGAGAGGGGGGAGTTATAGGAAAAAACTCTTAGCACACCTTAACTGAAATTAACTAGATTTTGCTTGTTATAGAAATAAATAGAATAACTTTATTATTAAGAATTTACATAAAAACTATGGTTTTCTATGCATTATAATTTTGACAAAGATTAGATTAGATTAGGTTAGATGTTTATGACATGTATGAAATAGGTTAAAAATCAAAAGGAATTAATTTGATTCTGGAATATTTTTGGAGGCAAGGAAGTATAGGAGAAGGGGGAGATTTTCTTGGGAGAGAGGGGGGAGTTATAGGAAAAAGGAGGAGATGGAGGAGGGCAACAAGGACAAGGATCGTCACTTGCCCATCGCCAACATCGGCAAGATCATGAAGCGCGTGCTGCCGGACAACTCCAAGATGACCAAGGACGCCAAGGATCTCGTCCAAGAGTGCGTGTCCGAGTTCATCTGCTTCGTCACCGGCATCGCCGCCGACCGCTGCACCAAGGAGAAGCGCAAGACCATCAATGGCGACGACATCCTCAAGGCGCTCCAGCAATTAGGGTTCGCGGAGCACGCCGAGATCGTTCGCGTCTACTTCGAGCGCAAGGCCGCGCAGGAAGCTGCCGCTGCCGCTGCCGCCGCCGCCGGTGGCAAGGCCGCTACTCGCTAGGATTTCTTCTTTTGCTTTTCTTTCTAGGCGCTCTCCTCCTCCATTGCAAGGAGCTCTTGTAACACACACACACACACTTTTTTGACACATATATACATTCTTCTGATCAAAAGCTCTCTTTGATTCTCTTCTTCTTTTCGTACATGGAGCTGTTAAAGTTCGCTTCAGTTATTCTTTGTAAATTGATTCACTTTTTCTTTTGTTTCTAGGATATATGGTATATGGCTGCTAAATCTAATCTTACAGCTGTGGTAAGTTCCTAGATTATTTTTTTCTGTTTGCTTATTGTTTGCAAATGCGACCTTGGCTTCACTTCGGAGTGATGGCAGACAACTTACTGATGTTGATGAAATTCTCGCTGAACAAGATTGTGTGTGTTAGTGTGTTTCCACTCTGATATTCGCTTCCATCCACCAAGAAGACCGCTTAGAGCGCAGATTCGAGTAACTTTATAGACTGTGGCAAAAGCTCTGTAAGCTGCCAGTAGTAACGAAACCTATTACCATTACTTCTAACTCATCCTGGGATTATTCTACAGTAATGCTTCTTAGAAAATAAAAGCAAGAAAAGTAGCATGATGAGCTACTTTATAAAGTTTTCCCATTAGTAAACTAAGTGGATATCTATGCTAGGAAGGTTTGCTTCAGCAAACCAAAAGTATTTGGTAAGCATTAGCTGTCAAAACTATTGGAAGGCTTTGTTTTATCCTCTACAGCCTCCACTGACTGATTCTACAGCGTTGCGTTGTGTTTTCTGTCCGTGATCACAACTGGTTTCGCCGCTGCTTGATCTGCCGAGCCACTTGTGATGCTCAAATGCGTGGGAGCCTGGCCAGAGTTGTAAGAATGAAGAGCGGAGCTAAGCAAGCCCGAGAGCGTGGCTCCGGGAACACCACGCAGTGCTAGCTCACTGCTGTAAGCATTTGTTCCAGTGCTCGACTGCCCGATCATGGACGTAAGCGCCGCTGCCAGTGCCGCGGTAAAGTTTGGATCCGCCGTGATGGCAGCGGTGGCGGCGTTGATGGGATCCATTGCTTGATGAGCAGTGCTGGCGCTCATTCTGGACCGGGAAGAAAGTGGAGCTGACGAGTTTTGGATTGGCGCGAGCTCGCTCAAGAAGTTATATGGTGATCTCGTCGAGTGGTGGAAGGCGCCGGTTGTGAGCATTGCTCCTCCCGGATTGTGGGCGAAGGGCGATCCACGGAAGCCGAGCTGGGCTGCAGCGGAGTTGCTACTTGTGAGATCGAGCGTGATAGTTGGAAACGGGGACGAGGCACAAATGGTGGGGTTGGATGATCCCGCGGCGGCCAAATGGTGGCCGTGGTGATCGGCCATGTAAGGTGAGCCGTTTGAGCTGTTGATTACACTCTCGCTCAGAGTGGAGCCCGAGAGGAGCATGCAAGCGGCGGCGGAAGTGGTGGACGCCATAGCCGTGGCTGCCGGAGGGAGAGGATGGTTGTGACTGCCCTCGTAAGTGGTGATCAAGATGGACATATCGTCGGCACACCTTTGGACCTGGATCATCCAAAAGAAAATTCTCAGAAGTAAGAATTTGAGGAAACATACAACTTGATCACAAGAAACTCCTGGATTGATCCGAGTTTCTCCGACATAGTCTGTTTAATACCTGCTTTCGAACTGGACAACCCGGTGCTACCGTGCAGCGATAGTACGCTCGAGGGCATGGGTTTCCCTTCGCCATCTTTTGTCCGTACTTCCTCCACTGGCAGCCATCGTTCATCTGCGCGCGTGATCTTAGTCAAAACCAGAAAAGAAAAATGGGCGCGAACAAACTCACGGTTGGAGCGTCTGATCTGGCTCGAACTGAGACCCGTGCCTTCCGGACGACTGGATCCGGGTGGTCGATCGATCCTCCCGCGGCCCCAGCAGCGCTAGCAGAAATAGAGGAGGATTTCATGGCCTTACTGGGCGGATCAGCCCACTCGCCTCCCTCGGATCGATCTTTCTCTTTCCTCCCCGCCATATTGCTCATGATTGTCGTCTTGGCCGCACTGCTGCTCTCGGCGGAGGCGTGATCCTTGGCCATCAGAACAGGCCTCGCGGGGGCTCCCAGCGATGATTTGAAGTGGTGATCTTTGCTCAGGGGGTCCTGGTGAGTGGATGATCTCCTGGCTGCTCCAGTGCTCTCGGTTTTGTCACTGTCCTGGTCCGCGAGCAGGCTGGAGCTGAGGGTGGTCTTGGAAACCTTCTTGGCACTGCAGATATCGAAGTCGGCGTCGGAGAGGGAGACTGGCCGGTTTCGTCGCTTCGGGCTGGGTCTGTCGGTGGAAGACGAGCTGAGCCCAAGAGTGGTGTTCACTGGACCCGAGGATGATGGCTCCTCGAGAATTGGCTGCATCGCTGGAAACGAAACCTGGATCATTTGAATTCAATTTAGCTTCGATCAAAACTGAAACTTTGGATGGATCGGGAAGAACTCACTTGGGATAGGAGCTGCTTGTGGGTGGTGGCTTGATCCGGGGACTGCTGCTGCTGGGCAGCGGCGGCCATTTGCATTTGGAGGTTGTAGTACTCGCCCGACATATGATTGAGCATGACTTTGAGTTTCTCGTTCTCCTCGTTCATGCGCTGGAGCTCCGTTTGAGCCATCGCAAGCTGCAAGGATTTCTCAAGAGCTCGAATCAAATCTCCAACAGGTACCATCAGAAGGCTTTACCTGGTCTTGCATCTCCACTTTGACGCTTGGTTTCTCCAGTCGGCTATTTTCTTCCACTGTGGGCTTATCGCCGTGCGCACTGAGACTGTGTCGGTGCTGCAGCAAGATTTTCAATCTCCCGTTTGACACCACGAGACGAAGAAAAAAAGAAAAGCTTACCATCGCCCATTGATCCGCGAATGTGGCGTCGCAGCCGACCAGACCACACCGATATGAGTTAACGTGCTCGTCTTTGATCATTTTTATTGTCTTGAGATCACCACTATCGCCATCGCCCTCGTGACGATCACGGTCATCCGGAGCTTGGCTGTGATCCTGCGACGGCGTGCTGGTGCTTCCAGGAGAGTGGAGCTTCTCGCCAGCAATCAAGCTTTGCTCTGCGAGTGGCTTCAGCGACAGATCTATCTCTCGATTCTCTTTCACGCTGTCTTGTCCCTTTTCCATCTCTGGCCTGGTACCATTAACTACACCGTGTTGCCTGGATCAGCTTTGAGAGAGAAAGAGAGATAGAAAAAGAGAAAAGAGGGGAAGTTTGGGAAACTTAATACAAGCAAGTTATCAAAGAAGAAAGTCGAAAAGAGTGTGCCATGTACGTAGAAACCAGCAAAGAAAAGAAGATGGATACGACACGTTCCAAAGCGTGATCTTTTGTCTTTCAAAGCTTCAGTGGAAGAGAGCTTTGCGATTCGGTTGCCCTCAATTCCATTGACTCTTCTGACACTGAGCGACAAATAACTATCCTTTCAAAGACTTCTCCGTCCAGGAGATGGATTGCAGCGAGATACAACGACTTGAAGAAATTTTTGAAAGAGGAAGAGAAAGAACACACACAATGGGGGGAGGATCCTAGAAGCAAGAAAAACATTCAACCCTTATAAACCCTCGAATTCAAGGGACTTTGTGGGGAAAGCTTTGCTTTTATTACCTGCTGGCTACGTCGCTGGCACTAAACCATCGTTTGCGGGTCCACGGCGTTCTAAACTCTGACTTGTTCGAGGACTTGCATCTGGGTGCTTCCACTGGATACGGCTACTTATGTGCATGGGAGCGTCTGGACCGTGGGATCCCGCAACGTGGGCCCGCACGGACGGCCACGATTGTGGGCCACGAGGACTTGCGACTTGGGGACGCTTTTATATTCTTCCCAAGCTTGACCGGTTTTCAACAGCAATAAAAGAAAAATTTCTCGGAGTTTTGTGTAGATTAGGATAGTTTGAAATCTTGGTGGTGTTGTCTAAGAAGGGTTGACCGGGATATATGCTCTCTAGCTCGCTTGATCGAATGACCATACGTGCTCGTGAAGAGCCCATTGTTTATCTGTCCTAGCAGAGTCAACGATGATCAATGCGAGTGACATCATCATGGGTTCTCCCGATTAAAATACGGAAACCACGCATTACAAGCTAAACAAGTAGAGTTTTGGGTGGTGTATACAGCTATACTTACACGCAAAAGTCTCAAGCCATGTGTATATTTTATCGCCCTGATCACTCCCAAGTCAAAGAAAAACTCTAGTCTCAACTGGTGTCATTAAATCATCCATGGCCACTAGACTTCCACGCGAAGGTACGAATCTTTGATCGTGGAGGACGGATCCATGGTATACGCGAGAAATGAAAATGCCCGTCCAAGGTACAGCATTTGAGGAGAAGAGTAAGAGCTTGCATTAAATCTAATGTGTGGCATTTGCCTCACAATTGCGTCATGTAGAAGTTGACCTTGTTGAAACAATGTACAAGTAACACTATACTAATCCAAACTGTTCGTTGCGACAACATCAGCACATCCCCATATCCACATCGAGCATTGGACCATCGCACAGCACCCATTGGCAAATGCGAATTTTAAGATAGATCCAAGCGTAGGCATTGACCTCACCAAGAACAAAGCATTTGTGCTTCCAAGAGTTCTTAGCATAAAACAGGCATATTCTCAGGTCGTTGACCGGTCAGAGACGCCGTTGACTAAATGTTATAGCTAATACTCCAACATTAAGCCATTTCAAACAGGACTTGGACTGTTTGATGCTTTGAACATGGCAATGCTAAACATTAGCAAATTGAGCTCATAAATGATACGATCATACTCACACGACACGACCGCGTTTGGGCGATCGGATAAAATGCTTCTCAGCATTGACACTATCAATTGTCAACTTGGGTTTAATCCCGCATGATCTCTTTTGGAAGCTTTCAATTGTCAACTAAGTAAGCTGTCATACCGACGGAGACAAGCCAAGAACTTGCGCCTTGATCCCGCGTTTGTGGCTGATTTGGATTTTGACAATATCATCCCCAGCAAGCAGCTGTTTGAGCATGTCCGGCCGCCGGATTTGCGTGTGGTGATCATGGACTAGCAAGTCAATCATTCGGATATAAACTAATCACATCGTGTTAGACTAGATCATCGATTCTACAAGTGACAATGGTTTTCTCGCCCTTTTTTTCTCTCTTATACTTTTTTAGTTTCGATGCATCTTTTCAAAGTCTCCTGGGCCTGGGAACGAAAAACAAATATTAAACTTCAAAGAAAAAACTACCAAAAGAAAGCATTGAAATGGACTTTCTTGGCTGCGCATTGCTCAAATTTGTCTGGCTCCAGCTGCTGGCTT